>NW_027590908.1:37500-146000 GCF_964213995.1 Mustelus asterias
CAACATACAGAGAGAGGTGGTGATGGAGGGTGAGGAGAGAAGGTAGAGAGACAGGGAGGGAGAGGGTAAGTGACTAAGGGAGAGAGACAGCAAAACACATGCACAGATATGTCCAAAGATGTGCGGGTTAGGTTGATTGGCCAGGTTAAAAATTGTCCCTGAGATGCGTAGTTAACAGGTAAATATGTGGGGGTGGGGCCTGGGTGGGATTGTGGTCGGTGCAGACTCGATGGGCCGAATGGCCTCCTTCTGCACTGTAGGGTTTCTATGTATTTCAATGTATATATTCAGAGAGAGTGAGCGACAGAGACACACACACAGATCTATTCAGAGAGAGTCAGAGAGATAGAGAGACACACACGAACATACAAAGAGATATAAAGAGAGAGAGACAGGATGATGTAGGTTAGGTGGATTGCCATGCTAAATTGCCCATAAGAGTCCAAAAATGCGAAGCTTGGGTGAATTGGCCATGCTAAATCGCCACTTAATGTCCAAATATCTGCATGTTAGGTGGATTGGCCATGCTAAATTGCCCCTTAATATTCAAAGGTGTACGTGTTGGGTGGATTGGCCATGTTAAGTTGTTCCCTAGTGTCCAAAGATGAATAGGTTAGGTGGATTGGCCGTGCTAAATTGACACCAACTGTGGAAGTTTCCCATCCCGCCCACCTTGGGAATTGTAACAGGCAGGGCAGGACCATGCAAAGGTCTCTCATAGAATCCCTACAGTGCAGAAGGAGGCCATTCAGCCCATCGAGTCTGCACTGTCTCTCCGAAAGAGCAGCCTATCCAGGCCCTCCCCTCACCCTATCCTGTCCCCTCCACCCTATCCCCATAACCCCATGCATTTACCATGACTAAGTCACCTAAGGCACTGATTAGACTAGGGACAGTCAGCATGTCTTTGTGAGTGGAACATCATGTCCCACAAATTTGATTGAGTTTTTCGAAGGGGTAACCAAGAAGGTAGATGAGGGCAGTGCAGTTGCTGTTGTCTACATGGACTTTAGAAAGGCCTTTGACAAGGTACCGCATGGTAGGTTGTTGCATAAGAATAAATCTCATGGGATCCAGGGTGAGGTATCTCCATGGATACAAAATTGGCTTCTTGACAGAAGCCAGAGGGTGGTTGTAGAGAGTTATTTTTCAAACTGGAGGCCTGTGACCAGCGTTGTGCCTCAGGGATCAGTGCTGGGCCCACTGTTATTTGTCATTTATATTAATGATTTGGATGAGAATATAGGGGGCATGGTTAGTAAGTTTGCAGACAACACCAAGATTGGTGGCATTGTGGATAGTGAGGAAAGTTATCTCCAATTGCAATGGGATCTTGATCAATTGGGCCAGTGGGCTGACGAATGGCAGATGGAGTTTAATTTGGACAAATGCGAGGTGATGCATTTTGGTAGATTGAACCAGGGCAGGACTTACTCAGTTAATGGTAGGGTGTTGGGGAGAGTTACAGAACAAAGAGATCTCGGGTACGGGTTCATGGCTCCTTGAAAGTGGAGTCACAGGTGGACAGAGTGGTGAAGAAGGCATTCGGCATGCCTGGTTTCATCGGTCAGAACATTGAATGCAGGAGTTGGGACGTCTTGTTGAAGTTGTACGAGACATTGGGAAGGCCACACATGGAATACTGTGTGCAATTCTGGTCACCCTATTATAGAAAGGATATTATTAAACTAGAAAGAGTGCAGAAAAGATTTACTAGGATGCTCCCGGGACTTGATGGATTGAGTTATAAGGAGAGGCTGGATAGACTGGGATTTTTTTCTCTGGAGCGTAGGAGGCTGAGGGATGATCTTATAGATGTTTATAAAATAATGAGGGGCACAGATCAGCTAGATAGTCAATATCTTTTCCCAAAGGTAGGAGAGTCTAAAACTAGAGGACATAGGTTTAAGGTGAGAGGGGAGAGATACAAAAGTGTCCAGAGGGGCATTTTTTTCACACAGAGGGTGGTGAGGGTCTGGAACAAGCTGCCAGAGGTAGTAGTAGAGGCGGGTACAATTTTGTCTGTTAAAAAGCATTTAGATAGTTACATGGGTACGATGGGTACAGAGGGATCTGGGCCAAACGCGGGCAATTGGGATGAGCTTAGGGGTTTTTAAAAAAAGGGCAGCATGGACAAGTTGAGCCGAAGGACCTGTTTCCATGCTGTAAACCTCTATGACTCTAAGCTACGCTCGCTCCGAGACTTGAAAATCCCGCCCCGAGTGTCCAAAGATGCGAAGGTTAGGTTGATTGGCCATGCCAAAATGATCTCTTCCTGTCCAAAGGTGGGCTATGTGTTCCCGTATTTAGTAAGGGTTTAAGATGATGAGATAGAAAGTTTGCCACAGTGCATACAAACAGGCAGCATTGGCAGCATTGTAGCTGGAAGCTTCCAATGACAAACAAATCTTCATGTCTGAAGTTAATGGATCAAAGAGTGAAAGATGGATTTCATTGGAGACAATTGTGTGGTCACCCACTTTAAAAAGGATAGAACACATTGCTTTATGAATGGGGAAAAGCTGGAAAGAGTGGAGGCCCAATGAGACTTGGGGCGGTCACATCAACAGAGAAAATAGGAGGAGGCCATTCAGCCCTTCGAGCCTGACCCACCATTCAACACTATCATGGCCGATCCTCTGTCTCAATGCCATACCCCAGCGCTCTCCCCATACACCTCGACACCTTTAGAGTCTAGAAATCTATCTCTTTCCTTCTTAAATATATTCAGTGACTTGGTCTCCACAGCTTTCTGTGGGAGAGAATTCCACAGGTTCACCACCCTCTGAGTGAAGAGGTTTCCCCTCATCTCAGTCCCAAATGGCCTCCCCCGTATCCTGAGACTGTGACCCCTTGTTCCAGACACCCCCAGCCGGAGGAAACAATATCCCTGTATCCAGCCTGTCCAGCACTGTCAGAATTTTATACCTTTCAATTAGATCCCCGCTCACTCTTCTACATTCCAGTGAATACAGGCCCAGCCGACCCAATCTCCCCTCAGACATCAATGCTGCCATCCCAGGAATCAGTCTGGTGAACATTCACTGCTCTCCCTCTGTGGCAAGTACATCCTTCCTCAGATAAGGAGAGGAACACTGTACACAAGGCTCCAGGTGTGGTCTCACCGAGGCTCTGTCCAGCTGCAGTAAGACATCCTTGCTCTTCTACTCCAATCCTCTTGCAATGAAGGCCAACATGGGTGTCACAGTGGTTAGCTCTGCTGCCTCACAGTGCAACGGACCTGGGTTCAATTCTGGTCTCGGGTCACTGTCTGTGTGGAGTTTGCACGTTCTCCCCGTGTCTGCGTGGGTTTCCTCCGGGTGCTCCGGTTTCCTCCCACACTCCAAAGATGTGCGCGTTAGGTTGATTGGCCGTGATAAATTGCCCCTTAATGCCAGGGAGATTAGGATATTGTGAGTGAGACTGTGGGAGTGTTCTCTATCTGTGTGTGTGTGTGAGACTGTGCGTGTATCTATGTGTGTGTGTGTGTGTGTGTCTGTGTGTGTATCCATGTGTGTGCATCACTGCGTTTGTGTGTGTTTCACTATCTTCCTGTCTCTCAGTCCCCCAGTCCCAGAATCTGCTTCTCTTTACACAGATGCTGCCTGTCCTGCTCAGTATTCCGGCATTGACTATTTCACAATCTGAGGAGTTGTGAATGCTGCGATCATCAGCGAACATCTCACCTATGGAGGGAAGGTCAGTGATGGAGCAGCTGAAGATGGTTGGGGCCTCGGACACTCACCCTGAGGAACTCCTGCAGTGATGTCCCGGGACTGAGAGGATCGGCTTTGAGATAATCGGCACATTGGGGGAAAGCTTGGAAAGCAGAGGATGCTGATTTAAGGTAAATGGCGACAGCGGCAACATGAGGCAATATCTGTGGCTTTGGAGTGATCCTTGTTGTACCCCACTATTAGCTGCTTGCCAACCTGAATATCTCACTGTTACTCTCTGCATTACTATCTCATCCCTATCTCTCAGTGACTCTGCCTCTCTCCATCTCTCCGGGGAAATTATAATGGGGAGCAAAAAAATGGCAGAAGAATTGAACATATACTTTGGTTCTGTCTTCACAAAAGAGGCACAGATAACCTGGCAGAAATGTTAGGGAACCAATGGTTTAGTGAGAGTGTGGAATTGAATTGAAGGAAATCAGTATTAGTAAGAAAATGGTGCTGGGGGAATGAATGGGGTTAAAGGCTGACAAATCCCCAGGGCCTGATAATCTACATCCCAGAGTATTAAAGGAAGCGGCGCTGGAAATATTGGATGCATTGCTGGTCATCTTCCAAAATTCTATAGACTCTGGAGCAGTTCCTACAGATTGGGGGGTGGCAAATGTAACCCCACTATTTAAAATAATCTTTTCACTTGCGTGTAATTTATCACAGAACACGGGCAGCATGGGCTTATCGAGAATGACGGGATAGTGTTGGGGTGGAGAAGTTATTCCTTCAAGTGGAAATCAGTGTAGTTTTGAAATGTGTTGAGGGTTTCTGCCTCTCCCCATTCAATCCTTCCCAACCACTCTTTCGAGGCTCCTTCTCACTTTATACCAGGCAATTATTTGTGTTCGAGAGCGGGTGCAGAGGAGATTGAAATGAAACGGACAGACAGTTAACTTCAACACTGAGAAATGTGAAGTGATGCACTTTGGACAATAAGTTGAGGAGAGAATCCATAAACCAACTGGGAACAAGTTAATTCATGTGCAGGTAAAGGGAAACCTTTTATACCTCCATCAATCTGTGTCTCTCTCTTTTTCTCACTCTCTGTGTCTGTGTCTTCTGTCCATCTCTCCCTTTCTGGGAATATCTGAAAAATATCCACAAATATCAGGCAGCCATTTGGCGTTTCTTCCCAGTGGCCATTTTGTGTGAATGCAGCACTGAGATATTTCTGACAGAGTTGTCTCTTCACCAAAGTAACGTTAGTATTTTAAATGTGACAGATAGGCAGCTATGGAGACACAAACGAGGGGTGTATTCCCAGGAATTTTGGAGTGTCAGGGACAATTTGATCCAAGTTGTCAGGAGATTAATGGAAACTGATAGCACAGAGAGAGAGAAATGTTTCTTGCTGGTTATCCACCTCCTCCAGTCCCACCATCCTCCCATATCTGTTTTCCTTTCATTCTGGCTCCGTGACCATCCACAATTTGAATCGTTTCCCCATTGGGAGCTGTGTCTTCATCTGCGTGGGCTCCAACTCTGGAATTCCTTCCCTGAACGTTTTACTCAAATACATCCATGGGATGTGGGCCTGGCTGGTTCTGCCAGCGTTTACTCCTCGTCCCTAATTGCTCATGAACTGAGTGGCTTGCTAGGCCATTTCAAACAGCATCTAAGAGTCAACCACATTGCTGTGAGGCTGGAGTCACATGTAGGCCCGACCAGGTAAGGACGGCAGATTTCCTTCCATAAAGGACATGAGTGAAGCAGATTGGTTTTCTCCATTTTAACACCTCCTTTCCTCCAATTAAAATAGTCCATAAAAACCATCTGGCCAAACCTTTGGGACATGTGACCCTAAACTCTCCTGTGACTCGGGGTGAAATTTCTCACATTCAGGCTCCTGTGAAGCATCTTGGGATAATACTGTCCAAGGTGCTATATAAATGCAAGTTGTTCCCTAAAGTGCAGACCATTCGGCCATTGAGTCTGCATCGACCACAATCCCACCCAGGCCCTATTCCCGTAACCCCATATATTTACCCTGTTAATCCCCTGACACTAAGGTCAATTTATCATGGCCAATCCACCTTACCCGCACATGTTTGGACTGTGGGAGGAAACTGGAGCACCCGGAGGAAACCCACGCAGACACTGGGAGATCTCTACACTGACAGCGAGCTGAGGCTGGAATTGAACACGGGTTCTTGGCGCTGTGCTAACCACTGTGCCACCATGCCGTTCATCATAGAATCCCTAAAGTGCAGAAGGAGGTCCTTTGGTCCATCAAGCCTGCCCCCGACAACAATACCACCCGGGCCTGAATCCCCCTAACACTAAGGGGCAATTGAGCACGGCCAATTAACCTCACCCGCACATCTTTGGAGTGTGGGAGGAAACCAGAGCACCCGGAGGAAACCCACGCAGACACTGGGAGAGCGTACAAACTCCACACAGACAGTCACCCGAGGCTGGAATTGAATGTGGGTCCTTGGTGCTGTGGGGGAGCAGTGCTAACCACTGTGCCATCATGTCGCCCGGTGATGAGACAGAAAGTTTGCTACATTTCACAGAAATAGGCAGCATTTTAAGTCTTATAGCCAGAAGCTTCAAATGGCAAAGAAGTATTCCACAGCATAAGAGGCCATTCAGCTCATTGAGTCTGCACAGACTTGATGACAGAGTATCTTACCCAGGCCCTCACCCCAGCCCTATCCCCATAACCCCATTGCTAATCCATCTAACCTATATATCTTGCGAGTGTGGAAGGTAACCAGAGCACCCGGAGGAAACCCACGCAGACACGGGGAGAATGTGCAAACTCCACACAGTCACCCGAGGCTGGAATTGAACCCGGGTCCCTGGCGCTGTGAGGCAGCAGTACGAACCACTGTGCCACCGTGCTGCCCTAAAGTAAAATGTCTTAACTGAATGGTTCAGAGAGTGAAAGATGGATTTCATTGGAGACAATTCTGTGGTCACCCACTTTCAAAAGGATAGAACAGATTGCTTTATGAATGGGGAAAGGCTGGAAAGAGTGGAGGCCCAAAGAGACTTGGGGCGGTCACATCAACATAGAAAATAGGAGGAGGAGGCCATTCAGCCCTTCGAGCCTGACCCACCATTCAACACTATCATGGCCGATCCTCTGTCTCAATGCCATACCCCAGCGCTCTCCCCATACACCTCGACACCTTTAGAGTCTAGAAATCTATCTCTTTCCTTCTTAAATATATTCAGTGACTTGGTCTCCACAGCTTTCTGTGGGAGAGAATTCCACAGGTTCACCACCCTCTGAGTGAAGAGGTTTCCCCTCATCTCAGTCCCAAATGGCCTCCCCCGTATCCTGAGACTGTGACCCCTTGTTCCAGACACCCCCAGCCGGAGGAAACAATATCCCTGTATCCAGCCTGTCCAGCACTGTCAGAATTTTATACCTTTCAATTAGATCCCCGCTCACTCTTCTACATTCCAGTGAATACAGGCCCAGCCGACCCAATCTCCCCTCGGACATCAATGCTGCCATCCCAGGAATCAGTCTGGTGAACATTCACTGCTCTCCCTCTGTGGCAAGTACATCCTTCCTCAGATAAGGAGAGGAACACTGTACACAAGGCTCCAGGTGTGGTCTCACCGAGGCTCTGTCCAGCTGCAGTAAGACATCCTTGCTCTTCTACTCCAATCCTCTTGCAATGAAGGCCAACATGGGTGTCACAGTGGTTAGCTCTGCTGCCTCACAGTGCAAGGGACCTGGGTTCAAATCTGGTCTCGGGTCACTGTCTGTGTGGAGTTTGCACGTTCTCCCCGTGTCTGCGTGGGTTTCCTCCGGGTGCTCCGGTTTCCTCCCACACTCCAAAGATGTGCGCGTTAGGTTGATTGGCCGTGATAAATTGCCCCTTAATGCCAGGGAGATTAGGATATTGTGAGTGAGACTGTGGGAGTGTTCTCTATCTGTGTGTGTGTGTGAGACTGTGCGTGTATCTATGTGTGTGCATCACTGCGTTTGTGTGTGTTTCACTATCTTCCTGTCCCGCAGTCCCCCAGTCCCAGAATCTGCTTCTCTTTACACAGATGCTGCCTGTCCTGCTCAGTATTCCGGCATTGACTATTTCACAATCTGAGGAGTTGTGAATGCTGCGATCATCAGCGAACATCTCACCTATGGAGGGAAGGTCAGTGATGGAGCAGCTGAAGATGGTTGGGGCCTCGGACACTCACCCTGAGGAACTCCTGCAGTGATGTCCCGGGACTGAGAGGATCGGCTTTGAGATAATCGGCACATTGGGGGAAAGCTTGGAAAGCAGAGGATGCTGATTTAAGGTAAATGGCGACAGCGGCAACATGAGGCAATATCTGTGGCTTTGGAGAGATCCTTGTTGTACCCCACTATTAGCTGCTTGCCAACCTGAATATCTCACTGTTACTCTCTGCATTACTATCCCATCCCTATCTCTCAGTGACTCTGCCTCTCTCCATCTCTCCGGGGAAATTATAATGGGGAGCAAAGAAATGGCAGAAGAATTGAACGTATACTTTGGTTCTGTCTTCACAAAAGAGGCACAGATAACCTGGCAGAAATGTTAGGGAACCAATGGTTTAGTGAGATTGTGGAATTGAATTGAAGGAAATCAGTATTAGTAAGAAAATGGTGCTGGGGGAATGAATGGGGTTAAAGGCCGACAAATCCCCAGGGCCTGATGATCTACATCCCAGAGTATTAAAGGAAGCGGCGCTGGAAATATTGGATGCATTGCTGGTCATCTTTCAAAATTCTATAGACTCTGGAGCAGTTCCTACAGATTGGGGGGTGGCAAATGTAACCCCACTATTTAAAATAATCTTTTCACTTGCGTGTAATTTATCACAGAACACGGGCAGCATGGACTTATCGAGAATGACGGGATAGTGTTGGGGTGGAGAAGTTATTCCTTCAAGTGGAAATCAGTGTAGTTTTGAAATGTGTTGAGGGTTTCTGCCTCTCCCCATTCAATCCTTCCCAACCTCTCTATCGAGGCTCCTTCTCACTTTCTACCAGTCAGTTATTTGTGTTCGAGAGTAGGTTCAGAGGAGATTGAAATGAAACGGACAGACAGTTAACTTCAACACTGAGAAATGTGAAGTGATGCACTTTGGACAATAAGTTGAGGAGAGAATCCATAAACCAACTGGGAACAAGTTAAATCATGTGCAGGTAAAGGGAAACCTTTTATACCTCCATCAATCTGTGTCTCTCTCTTTTCTTCACTCTCAGTGTCTGTGTCTTCTGTCCATCTCTCCCTTTCTGGGATATCTGTGAAAAATATCCACAAATATCAGGCAGCCATTTGGCGTTTCTTCCCAGTGGCCATTTTGTGTGAACGCAGCACTGAGATATTTCTGACAGAGTTGTCTCTTCACCAAAGTAACGTTAGTATTTTAAATGTGACAAATACGCAGCTATGGAGACACAAACGAGGGCTGTATTCCCAGGAATTTTGGAGTGTCAGGGACAATTTGATCCAAGTTGTCAGGAGAATAATGGAAACTGATAGCACAGAGAGAGAGAAATGTTTCTTGCTGGTTATCCACCTCCTCCAGTCCCACCATCCTCCCATATCTGTTTTCCTTTCATTCTGGCTCCGTGACCATCCACAATTTGAATCGTTTCCCCTTTGGGAGCTGTGTCTTCATCTGCGTGGGCTCCAACTCTGGAATTCCTTCCCTGAACGTTTTACTCAAATACATCCATGGGATGTGGGCCTGGCTGGTTCTGCCAGCGTTTACTCCTCGTCCCTAATTGCTCATGAACTGAGTGGCTTGCTCGGCCATTTCAAACAGCATCTAAGAGTCAACCACATTGCTGTGAGGCTGGAGTCACATGTAGGCCCGACCAGGTAAGGACGGCAGATTTCCTTCCATAAAGGACATGAGTGAAGCAGATTGGTTTTCTCCATTTTAACACCTCCTTTTCCTCCAATTAAAATAGTCCATAAAAACCATCTGGCCAAACCTTTGGGACATGTGACCCTAAACTCTCCTGTGACTCGGGGTCAAATTTCTCACATTCAGGCTCCTGTGAAGCATCTTGGGATAATACTGTCCAAGGTGCTATATAAATGCAAGTTGTTCCCTAAAGGGCAGACCATTCGGCCCATCGAGTCTGCATCGACCACAATCCCACCCAGGCCAGATTCCCGTAACCCCATATATTTACCCTGTTAATCCCCTAACACTAAGGTCAATTTATCATGGCCAATCCACCTTACCCGCACATGTTTGGACTGTGGGAGGAAACTGGAGCACCCGGAGGAAACCCACGCAGACACTGGGAGATCTCTACACTGACAGCGAGCTGAGGCTGGAATTGAACCTGGGTTCTTGGCGCTGTGCTAACCACTGTGCCACCATGCCGTTCATCATAGGATCCCTAAAGTGCAGAAGGAGGTCCTTTGGTCCATCAAGCCTGCCCCCGACAACAAGACCACCCAGGCCTGAATCCCCCTAACACTAAGGGGCAATTGAGCACGGCCAATTAACCTCACCCGCACATCTTTGGAGTGTGGGAGGAAACCAGAGCACCCGGAGGAAACCCACGCAGACACTGGGAGAACGTACAAACTCCACACAGACAGTCACCCGAGGCTGGAATTGAACGTGGGTCCTTGGTGCTGTGGGGGAGCAGTGCTAACCACTGTGCCATCATGTCGCCCGGTGATGAGACTGAAAGTTTGCTACATTTCACAGAAATAGGCAGCATTTTAAGTCTTATAGCCAGAAGCTTCAAATGGCAAAGAAGTATTCCACAGCATAAGAGGCCATTCAGCTCATTGAGTCTGCACAGACTTGATGACAGAGTATCTTACCCAGGCCCTCACCCCAGCCCTATCCCCATAACCCCATTGCTAATCCATCTAACCTATATATCTTGCGAGTGTGGAAGGTAACCAGAGCACCCGGAGGAAACCCACGCAGACACGGGGAGAATGTGCAAACTCCACACAGTCACCCGAGGCTGGAATTGAACCCGGGTCCCTGGCGCTGTGAGGCAGCAGTACGAACCACTGTGCCACCGTGCTGCCCTAAAGTAAAATGTCTTAACTGAATGGTTCAAAGAGTGAAAGATGGATTTCATTGGAGACAATTGTGTGGTCACCCACTTTAAAAAGGATAGAACAGATTGCTTTATGAATGGGGAAAAGCTGGAAAGAGTGGAGGCCCAAAGAGACTTGGGGCGGTCACATCAACATAGAAAATAGAAGGAGGAGGAGGCCATTCAGCCCTTCGAGCCTGACCCACCATTCAACACTATCATGGCCGATCCTCTGTCTCAATGCCATACACCAGCGCTCTCCCCATACACCTCGACACCTTTAGAGTCTAGAAATCTATCTCTTTCCTTCTTAAATATATTCAGTGACTTGGTCTCCACAGCTTTCTGTGGGAGAGAATTCCACAGGTTCAGACCCTCTGAGTGAAGAGGTTTCCCCTCATCTCAGTCCCAAATGGCCTCCCCCGTATCCTGAGACTGTGACCCCTTGTTCCAGACACCCCCAGCCGGAGGAAACAATATCCCTGTATCCAGCCTGTCCAGCACTGTCAGAATTTTATACCTTTCAATTAGATCCCCGCTCACTCTTCTACATTCCAGTGAATACAGGCCCAGCCGACCCAATCTCCCCTCAGACATCAATGCTGCCATCCCAGGAATCAGTCTGGTGAACATTCACTGCTCTCCCTCTGTGGCAAGTACATCCTTCCTCAGATAAGGAGAGGAACACTGCACACAAGGCTCCAGGTGTGGTCTCACCGAGGCTCTGTCCAGCTGCAGTAAGACATCCTTGCTCTTCTACTCCAATCCTCTTGCAATGAAGGCCAACATGGGTGTCACAGTGGTTAGCTCTGCTGCCTCACAGTGCAACGGACCTGGGTACCATTCTGGTCTCGGGTGACTGTCTGTGTGGAGTTTGCACGTTCTCCCCGTGTCTGCGTGGGTTTCCTCCGGGTGCTCCGGTTTCCTCCCACACTCCAAAGATGCGTGCGTTAGGTTGATTGGCCATGACAAATTTCCCCTTAATGCCAGGGGGATTTGGATATTGTGAGTGAGACTGTGGGACTGTTCTCTATCTGTGTGTGTGTGTCTGTGTGTGAGACTGTGCGTGTATCTATGTGTGTGTGTGTGTGTGAGACTGTGCGTGTATCTATGTGTGTGTGTGTGTGAGACTGTGCGTGTATCTATGTGTGTGTGTGTGTGAGACTGTGCGTGTATCTATGTGTGTGTGTGTGTGAGACTGTGCGTGTATCTATGTGTGTGTGTGTGTGAGACTGTGCGTGTATCTATGTGTGTGTGTGTGTGTGAGACTGTGCGTGTATCTATGTGTGTGTGTGTGTGAGACTGTGCGTGTATCTGTGTGTGTGTGTGTGTGCATCACTGCGTTTGTTGTCAGTGTGTTTGTGTGTGTTTCACTATCTTCCTGTCTCTCAGTCCTCCAGTCCCAGAATCTGCTCCTCTTTACACAGATGCTGCCTGTCCTGCTCAGTATTCCGGCATTGACTATTTCACAATCTGAGGAGTTGTGAATGCTGCGATCATCAGCGAACATCTCACCTATGGAGGGAAGGTCAGTGATGGAGCAGCTGAAGATGGTTGGGGCCTCGGACACTCACCCTGAGGAACTCCTGCAGTGATGTCCCGGGACTGAGAGGATCGGCTTTGAGATAATCGGCACATTGGGGGAAAGCTTGGAATGCAGAGGATGCTGATTTAAGGTAAATGGCGACAGCGGCAACATGAGGCAATATCTGTGGCTTTGGAGTGATCCTTGTTGTACCCCACTATTAGCTGCTTACCCACCTGAATATCTCACTGTTACTCTCTGCATTACTATCTCATCCCTATCTCTCAGTGACTCTGCCTCTCTCCATCTCTCCGGGGAAATTATAATGGGGAGCAAAGAAATGGCAGAAGAATTGAACGTATACTTTGGTTCTGTCTTCACAAAAGAGGCACAGATAACCTGGCAGAAATGTTAGGGAACCAATGGTTTAGTGAGAGTGTGGAATTGAATTGAAGGAAATCAGTATTAGTAAGAAAATGGTGCTGGGGGAATGAATGGGGTTAAAGGCTGACAAATCCCCAGGGCCTGATAATCTACATCCCAGAGTATTAAAGGAAGCGGCGCTGGAAATATTGGATGCATTGCTGGTCATCTTCCAAAATTCTATAGACTCTGGAGCAGTTCCTACAGATTGGGGGGTGGCAAATGTAACCCCACTATTTAAAATAATCTTTTCACTTGCGTGTAATTTATCACAGAACACGGGCAGCATGGGCTTATCGAGAATGACGGGATAGTGTTGGGGTGGAGAAGTTATTCCTTCAAGTGGAAATCAGTGTAGTTTTGAAATGTGTTGAGGGTTTCTGCCTCTCCCCATTCAATCCTTCCCAACCTAGCAGGAATCTGTGTGTCTCTCTCTGTATCTGAGCTGCTCTCTCTCTCTGTACCTGTGTGTGTCTCTCTCTCTGTTTCTGTGTCTCTCTGTATCTGTGTCTCTCTGTATCTGTGTCTCTCTGTATCTGTGTGTCTCTGTATTCCTAAATTGGCTCTTAATGTCCAAAGATGTAATGGTTGGATGGATTGGCCATGCTAAATTGCCCCAGAGATGGAGAGACAGGGACACAGGGGAGCCCGAAACGCTACAGAAACGGGGGACAGGTTTGAAAATGGAGGAGTGTTTCTTATCCATCAACAAGAATAATCCACTCTGACAGCAGTTCCATTTCACACTCTCTGCTCAGTCCTGTGTTGGGGGGGGAGGTGTTTAGTGTGGGATCAGTGTTTGCTTTTCTCAAACCGCAGTGATATTCCCAACAAGGGCAAGAGGTTTCAGTGTTTAAAAATGTAAAGATTACAAAACAAAACCAGACAGAGAGTGATGAGGCCTCACACCTTCAATGTAGTGATTCCCCCAATCTTTCCTTTTGTAAATTGCTTCCTTCGTCTGTCTGAAGTATTGGAGACGTCGACATCACTGAAACAATACAATCTCTCGGGACAATCACTGTAAACAGCTTCTGGAAACAAATTGACACTTTAATCACCCAAAAAGCTGAATGTCCATTCAAACACCTCCCTCCCCATATCCTTGGAAATGCAAAGATAACTCCCATTTCCCCAAAGCAGGAAGATATGAAATGGAATCATCTTAACCTCTCTATCAAAGATAGAAAGTTTCTTTTCTGTAAAGTTTATTTATTAGTGTCACAAGTAGGCTTACATTAACAATGCAATGAAATTAGTGTGAAAATCCCCTAGTTGCCACACTCCGGGGCCTGTTCGGGTACACTGAGGGAGGATTTAGCATGGCCAATGCACCTAACCAGCACGTCTTTCAGACTGTGGGAGGAAACCAGCGCACTCGGAGGAAACCCACGCAGACACGGGGAGAATGTGCAGACTCCACACAGACGGTGACCCAAGCCGGGAATCGAACCTGGGTCCCTGGCGCTGTGTGGTAATTGTGCTAACCACTGTGCCACCGTGCCAGCATCTATACATAGACACACATAGATATATGGAGACACACACACAGATATGCTGCGATATATACAGAGGCAGATATTCTCAGATACTCAGAAATATATAGAAAGACACAGAGACAGGCACACACAAATACACAGGGAGAGGGAGAGAGAGAAACACAGTAAGACAGATAGATACATAGAAAGACTCACACACACATATAGATGTACAGACCAACATACAGAGAGAGGTGGTGATGGAGGGTGAGGAGAGAAGGTAGAGAGACAGAGGGAGGGAGAGGGTAAGTGACTAAGGGAGAGAGACAGCAAAACACATGCACAGATATATTCAGAGAGAGCGTGAGCGACAGAGACACACACACAGATCTATTCAGAGAGAGTCAGAGAGCGTCAGAGAGATAGAGAGACATACATGAAGATACAAAGTGATATAAAGAGAGAGAGACAGGATGATGTGTAGGTTAGGTGGATTGCCATGCTAAATTGCCCCTTAGATTGCAAAAATGTGAAGCTTTGGTCATGCTAAATCATCCCTTAGTGTCCAAATATCTGCATGTTAGTTGGTTTGGCCATGCTAAATTGCCCCTTAGTATTCAACGGTGTGCATGTTGGGTGGATTGGCCATGTTAAATTGTTCCTCCGAGTCCAATGATGAGTAGGTCAGGTGGATTGCCCATGGTAAATTGCCCCTTAGTGTCCAAAAATGTGAAGATTTGGTGAATTGACCATGCTACGTTGCCACTTAGTGCCCAAAGATGAATAGGTTAGGTGGATTGGCCGTGCTAAATTGACACCAACTGTGGAAGTTTCCCATCCCGCCCACCTTGGGAATTGTAACAGGCAGGGCAGGACCATGCAAAAGTCTCTCATAGAATCCCTACAGTGCAGAAGGAGGCCATTCCGCCCATCGATTCTGCACTGACTCTCCGAAAGAGCAGCCTATCCAGGCCCTCCCCTCCACCCTATCCTGTCCCCTCCACCCTATCCCCATAACCCCGTGTATTCACCATGACTAAATCACCTCAGCCACGCTCGCCCCAAGACTGCAAAATCCCGCCCCGAGTGTCC
The DNA here is from genome assembly GCF_964213995.1 of Mustelus asterias. Classification (NCBI taxonomy): domain Eukaryota; kingdom Metazoa; phylum Chordata; class Chondrichthyes; order Carcharhiniformes; family Triakidae; genus Mustelus; species Mustelus asterias. The sequence continues at coordinate 52,762 of NW_027590908.1, forward strand.
AGAGATGCGAAGGTTAGGTTGATTGGCCATGCCAAAATGATCTCTTCCTGTCCAAAGGTGGGCTATGTGTTCCCGTATTTAGTAAGGGTTTAAGATGATGAGATAGAAAGTTTGCCACAGTGCACACAAACAGGCAGCATTGGCAGCATTGTAGCTGGAAGCTTCAAATGACAAACAAATCTTCATGTCTGAAGTCAATGGATCAAAGAGTGAAAGATGGATTTCATTGTAGACAATTGTGTGGTCACCCACTTTAAAAAGGATAGAACAGATTGCTTTATGAATGGGGAAAGGCTGGAAAGAGTGGAGGCCCAGAGAGACTTGGGGCGGTCACATCAACATAGAAAATAGGAGGAGGCCATTCAGCCCTTCGAGCCTGACCCACCATTCAACACTATCATGGCCGATCCTCTGTCTCAATGCCATACACCAGCGCTCTCCCCATACACCTCGACACCTTTAGAGTCTAGAAATCTATCTCTTTCCTTCTTAAATATATTCAGTGACTTGGTCTCCACAGCTTTCTGTGGGAGAGAATTCCACAGGTTCACCACCCTCTGAGTGAAGAGGTTTCCCCTCATCTCAGTCCCAAATGGCCTCCCCGTATCCTGAGACTGTGACCCCTTGTTCCAGACACCCCCAGCCGGAGGAAACAATATCCCTGTATCCAGCCTGTCCAACACTGTCAGAATTTTATACCTTTCAATTAGATCCCCGCTCACTCTTCTACATTCCAGTGAATACAGGCCCAGCCGACCCAATCTCCCCTCAGACATCAATGCTGCCATCCCAGGAATCAGTCTGGTGAACATTCACTGCTCTCCCTCTGTGGCAAGTACATCCTTCCTCAGATAAGGAGAGGAACACTGTACACAAGACTCCAGGTGTGGTCTCACCGAGGCTCTGTCCAGCTGCAGTAAGACATCCTTGCTCTTCTACTCCAATCCTCTTGCAATGAAGGCCAACATGGATGGAACAGTGGTTAGCTCTGCTGCCTCACAGTGCAACGGACCTGAGTTCAATTCTGGTCTCGGGTCACTGTCTGTGTGGAGTTTGCACGTTCTCCCCGTGTCTGCGTGGGTTTCCTCCGGGTGCTCCGGTTTCCTCCCACACTCCAAAGATGCGTGCGTTAGGTTGATTGGCCATGACAAATTGCCCCTTAATGCCAGGGAGATTAGGATATTGTGAGTGAGACTGTGGGAGTGTTCTCTATCTGTGTGTGTGTGTGTGTGTGAGACTGTGCGTGTACCTGTGTGTGTGTGTGTGTGTGTGTGCATCACTGCGTTTGTTGTCAGTGAGTTTGTGTGTGTTTCACTATCTTCCTGTCTCTCAGTCCCCCAGTCCCAGAATCTGCTTCTCTTTACACAGATGCTGCCTGTCCTGCTCAGTATTCCGGCATTGACTATTTCACAATCTGAGGAGTTGTGAATGCTGCGATCATCAGCGAACATCTCACCTATGGAGGGAAGGTCAGTGATGGAGCAGCTGAAGATGGTTGGGGCCTCGGACACTCACCCTGAGGAACTCCTGCAGTGATGTCCCGGGACTGAGAGGATCGGCTTTGAGATAATCGGCACATTGGGGGAAAGCTTGGAATGCAGAGGATGCTGATTTAAGGTAAATGGCGACAGCGGCAACATGAGGCAATATCTGTGGCTTTGGAGTGATCCTTGTTGTACCCCACTATTAGCTGCTTGCCCTCCTGAATATCTCACTGTTACTCTCTGCATTACTATCTCATCCCTATCTCTCAGTGACTCTGCCTCTCTCCATCTCTCCGGGGAAATTATAATGAGGAGCAAAGAAATGGCAAAAGAATTGAACGTATACTTTGGTTCTGTCTTCACAAAAGAGGCACAGATAACCTGGCAGAAATGTTAGGGAACCAATGCTTTAGTGAGAGTGTGGAATTGAATTGAAGGAAATCAGTATTAGTAAGAAAATGGTGCTGGGGGATTGAATGGGTTAAAGGCTGACAAATCCCCAGGGCCTGATAATCTACATCCCAGAGTATTAAAGGAAGCGGCGCTGGAAATATTGGATGCATTGCTGGTCATCTTCCAAAATTCTATAGACTCTGGAGCAGTTCCTACAGATTGGGGGGTGGCAAATGTAACCCCACTATTTAAAATAATCTTTTCACTTGCGTGTAATTTATCACAGAACACGGGCAGCATGGGCTTATCAAGAATGATGGGATAGTGTTGGGGTGGAGAAGTTATTCCTTCAAGTGGAAATCAGTGTAGTTTTGAAATGTGTTGAGGGTTTCTGCCTCTCCCCATTCAATCCTTCTTCACCCTGTCAACATTGTTCATCATTCTGAACACCTCGATAAGGTCACCTCTTAATCTGCTCTGCTCCAAGGAGAATAAGGCCAATTTCTCTCATCTTTCCTTGGATCTAAAATTTCTCATTCCTGGAATCATTCGAGTGAATCTCCTTTGCACTCTCTCTCTCTCTCTCTCTGCCTCTCTCAAGGACTTTAACGAACTTCCTTAAATATGGTGCCCAGAACTGATCACAGTGCTCCGAATGTGATCTGTCCAATGATTTGTAGAGGTGTCGCATCACTTCCTTGCTTTTATACTCTATGCCTCTCTTTATAAACCCAAGGATCCTATCAGGCTTCTTAACAACTGTTTCATCTTGCCTGGCCACCTTCAGAGAATGAATCACTTGAAACCCAAGGCCCATCTGCTCCTGTAGTCCCGTCAAAGTTGTACCATTGAGTCTGTATCGTCTCCCCGTGTTTCTTCCACCTAAATGCATTCCCTCCCATTTCGCTGCATTGAAATTCATCTGCCAGGTGTCTGCCCATTTGGCCAACTTGTCCACGTCCCTCTGAAGTCGCTCAGTGTCATCCTCACAATTCACTCTTCTCCCGAGCTCAGCATCATCTGCAAATTTGGAGATTGTGCGTTCAACCCCCGTCGCTAAGCTGTTAATATAAATCAGAAAAAGCAAGGATCCCAACACTGATCCCTGGGGAACACCACTTTCAACTCATCTCCAGTCTGAGAAATGCCCATCTCTACCTCCCCTCTGTTTCCTATCTCTTACCAAACTTCTAATCCATGCTGCCAAGGACTCATCCATCCCAAATATTTCTCATTTGCTGATTTGCATGTTAGTGGAGCGGTGTAAGAGGCATGCGGAACGCTTGCCTTTTTCAGTCGAGGCATAGATTATAAAAGCAGGGTAGACATGTTGGAGCTGTATAAAACTTTGGTGAGGCCACAGCTGGAGTACTGTGTGCGGTTCTGGTCGCCACATTATAGGAAGGGTGTGAATGCACTGGACAGGATGCAGAGGAGATTCACCAGGATGCATCTGAGCTGGAGTGTTTCAGCTATGAAGAGAGCTATGGGCCACACGGTGGCACAGTTGTTATCACTGCTGCATCACAGCGCCAGGGACCCGGGTTCGATTCCCGGCTTAGGTCACTGTCTGTGTGGAGTCTGCACGTTCTCTCCGTGTCTGCGTGCCTTTCCTCTGGGTGCTGCGGTTTCCTCCCACAGTGTGAATGATGTGCTGGTTAGGGTGCATTGGCCGTGGTAAATTTTCTCTCAGTGTAACCCGAACACCAGAGTGTGGCATCTGGGGAATTTTCACAGTAACTTCACAGTGTTAATGCAAGCCTACTTGTGACACTAATAAACAAAATTAAAAATGAGATGTTGAGTAGGCTTGTGTTGTATTCATTGGAGCAGAGAAGACTGAGGGGGCGACCTGATTGAGGTGGACAAGATTATGAGAGACATGAAGAGTGTGGATCGGGAGCAGCTGTTCCCCTTAGTTGAAGGGTCAGTCACGAGGGGACATAGATTCAAGGTGAGGGGCAGGAGGTTTGGGGGGGATGTGAGGAAAATCTGTTTTACCCACAGGGTGGTGCCAGTCTGGAATGCGCTGCCTGGGAGGTTGGCAGAGGCAAGTTGCCTCACATCCTTTAAAAAGTAGCTGGATCAGCACTTGGCACATCATCACATTCAGGGCTATGGGCCAAGTGCTGGTAAATGGGGTGAGGTCGGTATGTTAGGTGGTCCTCACGTGTCGGTACAGACTCGATGGGCCGAAGGGTCTCTTCTGCACTGTATGAATCTGTGATGAGGAAATGTTTTTAACGTAGTGACTGCTGGTATCTGGAATGTTCTGCCTTGATTCGCTGTAAGTATTCGCATTCCACCATTATTCATGTAAATTGAGTCTGTGTCTTTATCTGCCCTGTTTGTGAACAGAATTCCCACTCACCTGAAGAAGGGGCTTGGGGCTCCGAAAGCTTGTGTGGCTTTTGCTACCAAATAAAGCTGTTGGACTTTAAGCTGGTGTTGTTAAACTTCTTACTGTGTTTACCCCAGTCCAACGCCGGCATCTCCACATCCTGTTCTGCCTGAGTCAGAGGTGGGAGAAGATTCCATCAAGAGGAAATTGAATGGGAAGCTGAAGGGAAAATATTGACAGGGTTACGGGGAGAGGGTGGAGGATTGGGAATAGTGAAACTGCTCTTGCAGTGTGTCGATCCAGGCTTGACGGGCTGAATGGCCTCCTGTGCTGTCCCCATTCTATGATTCACACACAAGTTAACTTCTCAGTGTCTATTAGGCCCCACTCGTTCCTCCATGATCAGTTCCAGCATTTCAAGTTCAGATCCCAGTACTTTTTAGTTGGGGCATTGAGGAGTAAAACAGAAATAGGAATGAGAGTGTCGGTGCGCTTATGTTTTTGTATTTCTGTGTGTGTGTGTGTGTGTGTGTGTGTGTGTGTGTGTGTGTGTGTGTGTGTGTGAGAGAGAGAGAGACAGTTTCTAAGTGTGTGCAAGTGTCTATTTCAATGTGTGTTTCTGTGTGTGTGATTGTGTTTCTCTGCGTGTGTCTGTGAGTGAGTGTGTGTCTGTGTGTCTTTGTGCATGTGTGTCTGTGAGTGTGTGTTTGTGTCTCTGTGCGTGTGTGTCCGTGAGTGTGTGTTTGTGTCTCTGTGTGTGTGTGTCCATGAGTGTCTGTGTGTCTCTCTCTTTGTCAGTGTGTGTGTGTCTATGAGTGTGTGTGTGTGTGTGTTTGTCATGATCTGTTTGAGTGGGGGAGCAGGCTCGATGGGTCAAATGGCCTCTAACTGCACATATTTGAGATTCAAATACATTGACACACATGCATGCTGACACACACAGACACACACACACACAGACACACCCACACCCACACACACACAGACACACCCACACACACACAGACACACAGACACACACACAGACACACACAGACACACACACACAGACACACACAGAGACACACGCACACAGACACACACACACAGTGAAATATATACACAGTATTGACATATTTATTGACCATTTAATGTGACTGAATGCTACACATCCTGGTTTGCCAATGACACAAAACATTAGACAGCATTGTAAGCAGCGCAGCTGGAAACATCAGATTGCAAAGAGTTATTCATATTTTGAACATGGACAAAACTGGTGGAGAGGTTTCAGTGCAGGGAAATGTAATTTGACACAACTTAGATTTAAAAGGGATAGAACAACATACTTTAATAAATGATGAAATGACAGAAACAGTGGAAGCTCCAAATGTCCAGATATTTCACAGCTGAATTCGCACAATACACACAGCAATGGATCTGATATTGCGGAATTGTTGTAAATGTGGTTAATCTCAGTACGGAGGCTGTCTTCATGTTACAATGTTAATCTGATCACTCTCATCAAAACAGGATCAACATTTCTGTACAATGTGAGTGAATCATCAGTTCAAATAGTTCAGGTTCAGTGTTTAAAATAACCAGTCACTTTTCTGTGGCTGCTTTGGGAATGTCAGTGGAATGTAGTTCACAGTCAAGTGCGAACAATTGTATTGGGGAATAATTGGAAGCAGTTTCCATTGAGAGCTTCCTGCATTCTGGAAATGTGTGTGATCCATTCAGAGATAGGAAATGACGGATGAATAAAGATGCAGTTTGTTGTTAATTACATGAGATTGTCTGCCTTGAAGATTCACAAGTTCCATGTGCTGAGAGAAAGGAATGATTAAACAATGTCTATAATTCAAATCCTTCAGACAAGTGAAAAAGCAGGAGAACAACTGAATCCACAAACGCTGCCACAGACAGTATTCGAAGCTTCAACTTCATGTTTGAATGTGAAGGGCTGATTGAAATAAACAGGAGGCCACACTGGGATGCTGAGCAATTTGATTCCTGTTTTTCCTAAACTTCAAAATAAAAATCTGTGCTGAAACATTCCTTGGACAGAGCAGAGGGAATTTTACTCTGTATTTAGCCCATTACAGTATTTGTGTTGGGAACATTTGATGAACAGTGCGGATTAAACATTATTCTTAACCGCTGGAATTTAAGTTGGGGGCTGATTTAATCAAACATTGAAAATAATGAGGGAAAGGGAGAGGCTGATAAAGAACAAGTTTTTCTGCTGGCTGGGAACTCCAGGATTTGGGAATATTTGAATGTTAGCCTCAGTTTAGAATTTTAGAATTGTAGAAATGGAAACATTGCCAGACGTGGTGTGGAGTTAGTTTGAAACAATCTTCTGCAAATGGCTATTGATGCTCAGTCACTTGTTATTATTTTAAACCTGGGGTTGATAGATTTTCCTTCGTCCAAGGGGTTAAGAGACAGAGAGTTAGATCACAGATCAGCCAGGATCTTATTGAATATTGGAACAGGCTTTCAGGAAGATTGTTCCAGATTCCAAACACCCTCTTGATGAAGTGCTTTTTCTCACTTCACTTCTGATCCATTTCCCCATCATTTAGAATCTGTGCCCTCTAGTTCATGACCATCTCTTGAGAGGGAAGAGTTTCTCACTCTTTAACCTGTGGATACCCCTTAGGATCTTGAATCTCTCTCTCAAGTCTCACCTCAGCCTTCTGTTCTCCAAGGAAAACAGTCCCAACCTCTCCAATCTACGCTCGTAGCTACGGATCTTATTCCCTGGAATCATTCTTGTGAATCTCCTCTGCACTCTCTCCAATGTCTTCACATCCCTCCTCAAGTACGGTGCCCAGAACTGGGCGCAGTCTCCAGATGAGGCCTAACAAGTGTCTTATACAAGTTCAATATGAACTCCTTACTCTTGTCCTCAATTCCTCCATTAATAAAAGCTGGGATACCATATACTTCATTTACTGCTCTCTCAAAGTGCCCTGCCACCTTCACTGACGTATGTACATATTAGAATCATAGAATCCCTACAGTGCAGAAGGAGACCATACAGCCCATCGAGCCTGCGCTAACAACATTCCCACCCAGGCCCTATCCCCGTGATGCAACGTATTTACCCTGATAATACCGGCATGAATTGAGAAATGGTTAACGGACAGAAAACAGAGCTTAGGTACAAATGGGTCATTTTCAGGGTGGCAGGCTGTGACCAGCGGCTTATCACAAGGATCAGTACTCGGGAGCCCAGCTATTCACAATCCATATCATTGATTTGGACGTTTGGGATCAAATGTAATATTTCCGAGTTTGCAGATGACATGAAAGCAGGTGGAAGTGTGAGTTGTGAGGAGGATGTAGACTCTTCAAGGGGATGTGGAGAGGCTGAATTAGTGGTGAAACCACACACGGAGTGTTGTGGACAGTTTTATCCTCTTACCTAAGGAAAGACATTCTTGTCCGAGAGGGACTTCAATGACATTTCACTGCATTAATTCCTGGGATGGAGGGATTGTCCTCTGAGGAAAGAAAATGGACTTTTACTTTATGCACTTGAGAAGCATGAGAGGTGACCTCATTCAAACTTGGACAATTCTTACAGGGCTCAGCAGGGTCGGATCATAGAGGTTTACAGCATGGAAACGCGCTTTGGCCCAACTTGTCCATGCCGCCCAGTTTTTACCATTAAGCTAATCACAATTGCCTGTGTTTCGTCCATATCCCTCTGTACCAATCTTACCCATGTAACTGTCTAAATGCTTTTTAAAACATAAAATTGTACCCGCCCTTACTACTGCCCCTGGCAGCTCATTCCAGACACTCACCACCCTCTGTGTGAAAAGAATTGCCCTCTGGACCCTTTTGTAGCTCTCCCGTCTCACCTTAAACCTATGCCCTCTAGTTTTAGACTCCCCTACCTTTGGGAGAAGATATTGACTATCGAGCTGATCTATGCCCCTCATTATTTTATAGACCTCTATAAAATCACCCCTCAGTCTTCTACGCTACAGGGAAAAAAGTCCCAGTCTGTGCAACCTCTCCTTAAAACCCAAACCATCATGTCCCGGTAGCATCCTAGTAAATCTTTTTTGCACTCTTTCTAGTTTAATAATATCCATTCTCAAATTGGGTGACCAGAACTGTACACAGTATTCCAAGCGTGGCCTTAACAATGTCTTGTACAACTTCAACAAGACGTTCCAACTCCTGTATTCAATGTTCTGACCAATGAAACCAAGCATGCCGAATGCCTTCTTCACCACTCTGTCCACCTGTGACTCCACTGTCAAGAAGCTATGAACGTGTACCCCGAGATCTCTTTGTTCTATAACTCTCCCCAACCCCCAAACATTAGCTGAGTAGATACAGGAAGGATGTTTCCCCCGGCTGGGGGGGTGGGGGGGGGGAGGGATGGGGGTGTCTAGAACCATGGCATAGTCACAGAGTAAGGGGGCAGGACATTTAGGACTGAGATAAGAACATAAGAAATAGGAACAGGAGTAGGCCATCTAGCCCCTCGAGCCTGCCCCGCCATTCAATAAGATCATGGCTGATCTGAAGTGGATCAGTTCCACTTACCCGCCTGATCCCCATAACCCCTAATTCCCTTACCGATCAGGAATCCATCTCTCCGTGATTTAAACATATTCAACGAGGTAGCCTCCACCACTTCAGTGGGCAGAGAATTCCAGAGATTCACCACCCTCTGAGAGAAGAAGTTCCTCCTCAACTCTGTCCTAAACTGACCCCCCTTTATTTTGAGGCTGTGTCCTCTAGTTCTAGCTTCCTTTCTAAGTGGAAAGAATCTCTCCACCTCTACCCTATCCAGCCCCTTCATTATCTTATAGGTCTCTATTAGATCCCCCCTCAGCCTTCTAAATTCCAACGAGTAGATAGTGAGGAACATTGTCAGAGGCTACAGAAGGATATAGATAGGCTGGAAAGTTGGGCAAAGAAATGGCAGATGGAGTTCAATCCTGATAAATGCGAAGTGATGCATTTTGGTGGGAATAATGTAGGAAGGAGCTACACGATAAATGGAAGAACCATAAAGGGTGTAGAGACGCAGAGGGACCTGGGTGTGCAAGTCCACAGATCTTTGAAGGTGACGTCACAGGTGAAGGTGGTGGTGAAGAAGGCATATGGCATGCTTGCCTTTATAGGACGGGGCATAGAGTATAAAAGTTGGGGTCTGATGTTGCAGATGTATAGAACGTTGGTTCGGCCGCATTTGGAATACTGCGTCCAGTTCTGGTCGCCACACTACCAGAAGGACGTGGAGGCTTTGGAGAGAGTACAGAGGAGGTTTACCAGGATGTTGCCTGGTATGGAGGGGTTTAGTTATGAGGAGAGATTGGGGAAACTGGGGTTGTTCTCCTTGGAAAGACGGAGGATGAGGGGAGACTTAATAGAGGTGTATAAAATTATGAAAGGCATAGATAGGGTGAACGGTGGGAAGCTTTTCCCCGGGTCGGTGGTGACGTTCACGAGGGGTCATAGGTTCAAGGTGAAGGGGGGAGGTTTAACACAGATATCAGAAGGACATATTTTACACAGAGGGTCGTGGGGGCCTGGAATGGGTTGCCGGGCAAGGTGGTGGAGGCGGACACACTGGGAACGTTTAAGACTTATCTAGACAGCTATATGAACGGAGTGGGAATGGAGGGATACAAAAGAGTGGTCTAGTTTGGACCAGGGAGCGGCGCGGGCTAATTGTTCTTTGTTTCTCGTTTCAAGGCTTCATTCTATGATCATCTTGCTGGTGCCAGTACAGAGCGAGACTGCGGATAGTTGGGAACCTGTCTCGGGGGCAGGGAATTCATATGGTGTTCGTGGAAGTGGAAATGACTAGGGTTGGGAAGCATTTTCCGATCAGGGCCAGTGTGATCTCCTGGACTCGTTTCGATCGCCTCAGGGGGTCGGAGAGGAATTTCCCAGATTTTTTTTTTCCCCATATTGGCCCTGGGGTTTTCACTCTGGGTTTTCGCCTCTCCCTGGAGATCACATGGTCTGGAATGGGGGGGTGGGGGTGAGTTAATAGGTTGTGATGAACAAAGCATCACAGCTGTGAGGGACAGCTCGGTGGATAGGATATTAGGATGTAGATAGGCTGGAAAATTGGGCGGGGATCCTGGATTCAGGATTCAATCCTGGACCGGGGAGCGGCGCGGGCTTGGAGGGCCGAAGGGCCTGTTCCTGTGCTGTATTGTTCTTTGTTCTTTGTTTGAGTACAAACCCAATCTGCTCAGTCTCTCTTGATAATCAACACCCCTCATCTCTGGTATCAACCTGGTGAACCTTCTCTGCACTCCCTCCAAGGCCAATATATCCATCCGCAAATAAGGGGACCAATACTGCACACAGTATTCCAGCTGCGGCCTCACCAATGCCCTGTACAGATGCAGCAAGACATCTCTGCTTTTATATTCTATCCCCCTTGCGATATCGGCCAACATCCCATTTGCCTTCTTGGTCACCTGTTGTACCTGCAGACTGGATTTTGCGTCTCATGCACAAGGACCCCCAGGTCCCTTTGCACAGCAGCATGTTGTAATTTTTTTCCATTTAGATCATAATCCGATTTGCTATTATTTCCTCCAAAGTGAATAACCTCGCATTTGTCAACATTATACTCCATCTGCCAGATCCTCGCCCACTCACTCAGCCTGTCCAAATCTCTCTGCAGACCTTCTACGCCCTCCACACGATTCACTTTTCCACCTATCTTTGTGTCGTCTGCAAACTTTGTTACCCTACACTCAGTCCCCTCCTCCAGATCGTCTATATAAATGGTAAATAGTTGAGGCCCCAGTACCGATCCCTGCGGCACGCCACTAGTTACCATCCGCCAACCAGAAAAGCACCCATTTATTCCGACTCTCTGCTTCCTGTGAGGAGGAATTTCTTCCCTCAGAGTCATAGAGTGGTACAGTGAAGAAAAGGCCCTTCGACCCATTGAGTCTGCACCAACAGTAACTACCACTAAAGTTGTGCTAATCCAATTTTCCATCTCTTGTACCATATCTTTGAATGTTGTGATGTTTCAAGTGCTCATCCAAATGCTTTTGAAAGGTTGTACGGTTTCCGACCTCCACTGCCTTCCCAGGCAGTACATTCCTGATTCCCATCACCCTCTGAGTGAATGTTTTTCTCAACTCTCCTCTGAATCTCCTGCCCTTTGCCCTAAAACTATGTCCCCTCATGATTGACCCCTCAACCAAGGGGAACAGCTGTTTCCGATTCACCCTGTCCATACCCCTCATAATCTTACACACCTCAATCAGCCTTCTCTGCTCTAAAGAAAACAATCCAAACCTTTCCAGTCTCTCCTTATAGCTCAAATACTCCATCCCAGGCAACTTGCTGCTGAGCCTCCTCTGTACCCCCTCTAGTGCTATCATATCTTTCCTCTGGTGTGGTGACCAGATCTGCACACGGTACTCCAGCTGTAGCCTAACCAACACTCTGTACAACTCCAACATTAACTCTTTGCTCTTCTACTCTGCGCCATGACTGATAAAAGCAAGTGTCTCATTTGCCTTCTTTACCACTTGATTCACCTGCTCTGCTGCCTTCAGGGATCTGTGAATAATTGCCCAAGATCCATATGTTCCTCTGAGCTTCCCAGTGTCCTGCAACTCATTAAATACTCCCTTGCCTTGTTACTGCTTCCAAAGTGCATCACCTCGCACCTATCAGGGTCAAATACCATCTGCCACTGCTCTGCCTATCTGACCAACCCAGCGATATCTTCCTGTAACCTACAACCTTCTTCACTATTAACCATCCTACCAATCTTGGTGTCATCTGGAACCTTGCTTATCATTGCCCCCACATTATCATCTGTCTCATTTATGTGGAACAATAATAAGCCCCCCAGCACGGAGCCTTGTGGTGCACCACTGGACACCGGCCTCCAGTCACTCAAACAGCCTTCCAACACCCACCCTTTGTGTCCAATTACTAAACCAGTTTCCCATCCATCTCGCCAAGTTTTCCTGAATTCCGTGTGCTTCCAGGATGGTAAATCTTTGGAATTCCCTATCCCAGAGGGCTGTGGAGGCTCAGTCATCGTTCACAGACTGAGATGGATCCGTTTCTACAGATTAAACATATTGCAAAGTTTCACCATCTGTGAGCCCTTGTTCCAGCCTCTCCCCCCCCCCCCCCCCCCCCCCCCCCTCTCCCCACCCCCTCAGCCCCTCAGCTGGAGGAAACAACATCCCTGTATTCAGTCACTCCAGCCCAGTCAGAATTTATACATTTCAATTCGATCCCCTCTCATTCTTCGGAACTCCAGTGAATACAGGCCCAGTCGACTCAATCTCTCCTCATACGACAATCCTGCCATCCCAGGAATCAGTCTGGTGTGCCTCCGCTGCTCTCCCTCTCTGGTAAATGCAGCATTTCATAGTTACAGAGACAAAAACTGTGCACAATATTCCAGGTGTGGTCTCACCGAGGGCCTGTACAGCTGCAGTAAGACATCCTTGCTCCTTTCCTCAAGTTCTCTTGCAATGAAGGCCAACATATCATTTGCCTTCCTAACTGTTTGCTGTAGCTGCATGCTTGCTTTCAGTCTCTGGTGTACTAGGACACCCAGGTCCCTTTGTATATCAACATTTCCCAATCTATCGCCATTTAAATCACCCTCTGCCATTCTGCTTCTCTGTCCGAAGTAGTTAAATTCACGTTTGTCCACGTTATACAGCATCTGCCACGCATTTACCCATTCACTCAATTTTCTGAAGTCACTGTGAAACATTTTAACATCCTTCTCACTCCTCACATTCCCAACAAGTTTCATGGCATCAGCAAACTTGGAAATATTATTTTTGGTTCCCTCATCCAAATCATTGGTGTACATCTCGTGTGTGTCTCAATGTCAGCTCGGAAACATGTACAGCACAATCCCATCCTGTTTCTGTCTTTCTATGGCTCTGTATCTGTATATATCTCTCTCTGAAATTAGAATAAAGAAAATTACAGCATAAGAACAGGCCCTCCAATCCTGCACCAACCATGTGTGAACTAAAACCCCCTCCCCTTCCAGGGACCATATCCCTCTATTCCCATCCTATTCTTGTATTTCTCCAGACGCCCTTTAAAACTCATTATTGTATCTGCTTCCACTACCTCTCCCAGCAGCGAGTTCCAGGCACCCACCACCCTCTGTGTAAAAAACTCACCTCGTACATCTCCTTTAAACCTTGTCCCGAGCACCTTAAACCTGTGCCCCCGAGTAATTGACTCTTCAACCCTGGGAAAAAGCTCCTGACTCTCCACTCTGTCCATGCCTCTCATAATCTTGTAGACTTCTATCAGGTCACCCCCCTTGCCTCCGTCATTCCAGTGAGAACAAACCAAGTTTCTCCAAACTCTCCTCATAGCTAATGCCCTCCATACCCGGCAACATCCAGGTAAATCTTTTCTGTACCCTCTCCAAAGCCTCCACATCCTTCTGGTAGTGTGGCGACCAGAATTGAACACTGTATTCCAAGTCCGGCCTAACAATGGTTCTATAAAGCTGCAACATGGCTTGCCAATTTTTAAACTCAATGCGTGTGGCGTCAAAAGTTTGCTTATTTCCTAAATAACACTGACAACATTTCAAAACTGCTCCATTGTCGGTCAAACACTTTTGGAAACCCTAAAGACATGAACAGTACTTTAGAAATGTCCATCCCCCAAGTTGCTGTGAGGACATTCAGAGTCAGTGTGTGACTTGGGTCAAAGATAGACCAGCGAGGTCTCTCCCTTAATGACATTGAGTGACTCTATAGCTTTTTTATGATGAGCAGAAACCTTTCATCTCTCTTGTGTCTAATTCATTCCAATTCTGTCCCTGACATTAATCAGTTGTGACTTTCTGTAGGAGCTGGAATGTTCTCTCTGGCGACAGAGAATCCATTGAGAAGAGGATCAGGTGTGACCTTTCTCTCCTGGAATCCATGTTTCCTGTTTGTGTCTTGTAGATTGTGTGTGGAGAGAGCAGAGGGAAAAGGCTGAGTGGATTTGTAATGAACAGGGGTTTGCTTTCATTCACAAACTGGAGCTGAAGCCAACGTGTGCAGATGTGAAGAATGGAGATCAGAAAAGGACCATGGGTAGAATTGGAGACTATTCTGCCCATCCAGATGTGCTGTCTTTTTGGAAGAGAAATCGAGTAAATCTCTATTTACAGAGGGAGAAGGGATTCCTCCTCCATTCTATATCTGTTTAGTTTTAGGCTGTCTGAGTGTGAGTGTTAGTGTGTGTGCATATTTTTCTCAATCTGCCTGTCTCTCAGTCCCCCTGGTCCCAGAATCTGTTTCTCTCTCCACAGGTGCTGCCTGACCTGTTTGGTATGTTCTTATTTTCTGTTTCAGTATCTGAGGAGTTGCGTATGGTGCTGAACATTGTGCAATCATCAGCGAACATCCCCACTTCAGACCTTGTGATGGAGGGAAGGTCAGTGTTGGAGCAGCTGAAGATGGTTGGGGCCTCGGACACTCACCCTGAGGAACTCCTGCAGGGACGTCCCGGGACTGAGAGGATTGGCTTTGAGATAATCGGCACATTGGGGGAAAGGTTGAAAACCAGAGGATGCTGAATTCAGGTAAATGGCGACAGCGGCAACATGAGGAAATGTTTCTAACGTAGTGAGTGTCCAGTATCTGGAATGTACTGTCTGAGGGTGAGGTGGACGCGGATTCCATCAAGGACTTCCAGGGGAAGTTGAATGGGAAGCTGAAGGGGAAATATTTACAGGGTCATGGGGAAAGGGTGGAGGAGTGGGAATAGTGACATTGCTCTTGCAGAGTGTCGCACTGGCTTGATGGGGCTGAATGGCCTCCTGTGCTGTCACCGTTCTATGATTCATATGCAAGTTATCTTCTCAGCGTCTATTAGACCCCACTCTTTCCTCCATGATCAGTTACAGCATTTTAAGTTCAGATCCCAGAACGGTTTATTTGGGGATTTGAGGAGTGATTTGTTTTCCAGCCTGGCCGAGAATTTGATGCTGTAACTGAAGCCACAATTGAATGATTCTGAGGTCAGATTATGATCCACTGAGACACAGCTGGCTCCGAGCTTCCCTGAAAAATGTCGCTGTTGTGTTCCCGGCCAGATGATTTCTCCGTCTTGTGTCGGCCGGCTGTGCCACAAGGATCTGGACCTTGTTCCCAGATGTTCACAATGTTTATCAATGATTTGGATGTGGGGACCTAATGTAATATTTCCAAGTTTGCGGATGACACAAAGCTCGGTGGGAATGTGAGTTGTGAGGAAAATGCAAAGTGGCTTCAAGAGGATTTGGACAGACATTGTCTCTCAGTGCCTCTCTCAATCTGGCTCTCTCTTTCTCTCACTCTCCTTGACCCTGTCATCTGTTGGTCTCTGCATCTCTCGCTCTCTCTCTCTCTCTGGGAATCTGTAAAAACATATCCACTAACATGCACACAGACAGAAACATACATACACACACAAACACACACACACACACACACATACGCGACTGAGAATTGTCATAGATCAATCCCAATATCAGTGAGTAATCTCCAATGCAATAGTTTGTGACCAGGTTGTGCAACATGCATTGAAATGTGGCAATATGGAAGTTGGTTCACTCAGTTGGCTGGACAGCTGGTTTGAGATGCACAAAGTCTCCAACACGTCATGAAAGCCCAACCCTTTCAACCTTTCCCCTGGCCTGAGGTGTGGTAAATCACCGCCAGTGAGTTCTCCCCCTCAAAGGGGAGAGCAGCAGATCGTCATCTGGGACTGTGGTCACTTTCCCTTTACCGATGTTCAACTTTATTTCCCTTCCTCAATTTCTGCTCATCTCCAAGAGACTCGAGCGAAATTCACCCAATCTTTCAACACCAATATTACACACACAATACTGGAGCAATTGGACATTTCACACAACACCCAATAGCTGGTAACAAGACCAAACAAAAACTGTTCCAAACAAGAGTGGTGGCACCAGCTGACCCACACAAATATATAACTTTAAAGGAATATTCGTCTATCCATCCAGCTGACTCTCTTTCTCTGTCTACCTAACAGAGAGATTTTTCAGTGCAGTAACAACTGAAACAGGGTAGAATGTAGGAATAAGAAAGACAGGAACTTGTGTAAAATAAAACTGAGACACAGGTGAGTTGAGTAATGAATGAAACAAGGCCGAACACAGCAGTATCTCCGATGATGCTGAATGTAAGAGAAACAGATCAAATCTATTCCTGGGGAAGTGCAGCAACAGCTTAGAAATTGTCGGGTGTGGTGTAGATAGAGGCATGGCTGCGTGCGTTAATAACTGTGACTTCACTGAGTGCATTGGAAACAGTGACAGAGTTGAGTGAAGCAATAACTAAGTAAAGACCAATTGTAGTATATACAGAGGGATGGCCCCATGCATTAAGAAGAGAAACTGTATCTAGTTTATAGGGGTGGCACAGTGGTTAGCACTGCAGCCTCTCAGCGCCAGGGACCCGGGTTCGATTCCCGACTTGCGTCACTGTCTGTGTGGAGTCTGCATGTTCTCCCCGTGTCTGGGTTTCCTCCGAGTGCTCCGGTTTCCTCCCACAGTCTGAAAGACAAGCTGTTCGGTGGATTGGCCATGCTAAATTCTCCCTCAGTGAAGCCGAACAGCGCCGGAGTGTGGCAACTAGGGGATTTTCACAGCAACTTCATTGCAGTGTTAATGTAAGCCTACTTGTGACACTAATAAATAACATTGAAACTGTATAAAGTGTTATATACACAGATACAGTGCTGAGGTAAAGAGAAATGGAGACATGCTCCACATTCATTACCCAGACATGGTCTAGTTTATTTTTTATAAAGAGTGACATGGTTAAATGCAGTGATAATTTAAGCAGGTTCCCTCCCTAACAGCACTGTGGGTGTACCTACACCACATAGGCAGCAGCGGGTTCAAGACGGCAGCTCACCACCACCTTCTCCAGGGCAGCTAGGAATGGGCAATAAATGCTGACCTAGCCAGTGACACCCACATCACAAGAATCAATAAATATTCATCGAACCCAGCACATTGTCCAATGAAATATCAATCCATACATGGTATTAATACAGTGAGAACTCAGAAAGGGTTGATTGTAGTGTCCACAGCAGCATGGTGTAATGTAGTATTCACTGAGACAACTGAGCGTATAAACAGCGACTGGGTTGAGTGCAGTGATAACTGGGAAAGGAGCTAATGTCCGGGATTCTCCGGCTGTTCACTCGTGGGGAATTCTCTGCTCTCGTTCCCCTGCCTCTGGTTTCCTGCTAGCGTGAGGTGACTTCAATGGGAAATCCCATTGACAGCGACAGGACCAAAAACTCCCTCTGCGAGTGAACGGTGTGTCATCTCTCACTGCCCAGAAAGCTGCTGAGGGGAGACTGGAGGATCCCAGAAACTATGTTAAAAATAGCCATATTGGCAACAGCAGGAAAATATTACATCCCAAACTCAGTAATATTCACAATGATATTCTCCAATCAGCTGAAGGGCAGAATTTACTGATACAAGACCCAGATTGTAATAACTGAGGGAGGTTTAGGGCAGAGATTACTGATACCAGGCCCAGATTGTATTAACAGAGAGGTTTAGGGCAGAGATTATTGATACAAGGCCCAGACTGTAATAACTGAGGGAGGTTTAGGGCAGAGTTTACTGATACCAGGCCCAGATTGTAATAACTTGAAGAGGTGTAGGGCAAAGTTTACTGATACAAGGCCCAGATTGTAATAACTGAGAGAGTTGTAGGGCAGAGATTACTGATACAGTGCCCAGATTGTAATAACTGAGAGAGGTTTAGGGCAGAGATTATTGATACAAGGCCCAGACTGTAATAACTGAGAGAGGTTTAGGGCAGAGCTTACTGATACCAGGCCCAGATTGTAATAACTTGAAGAGGTGTAGGGCAAAGTTTACTGATACAAGGCCCAGATTGTAATAACTGAGAGAGTTGTAGGGCAGAGATTACTGATACAGTGCCCAGATTGTAATAACTGAGAGAGGTTTCAGGCAGAGATTACTGATACAAGGCCCAGATTGTAATAACTGAGAGAGGTTTAGGGCAGAGATTACTGATACAAGTCCCAGATTGTAATAACTGAGAGAGGTTTCGGGCAGAGATTACTGATACCAGGCCCAGATTGAAATAACAGAGAGGTTTCGGGCAGAGATTACTGATACAAGTCCCAGATTGTAATAATTGAGAAAGGTTTCGGGCAGAGATTACTGATACAAGCCCCAGATTGTAATAACTGAGGGAGGTTTAGGGCAGAGCTTACTGACACAAGGCCCCGATTGTAATAACTTGAAGAGGTGTAGGGCAGAGATTACTGATACAAGGCCCAGATTGTAATAACTGAGAGAGGTTTTCGGCAGAGATTACTGAGACCAGGCCCAGATTGTAATAACTGAGAGAGGTTTTCGGCAGAGATTACTGATACAAGTCCCAGAATGTAATAACTGAGAGATGATTAGGGCAGATTATACTGACACAACGCCCAAATTGTAGTAACTGAGAGTGGTTTAGGGCAGAGTTTACTGATACCAGGCCCAGATTGTAATAACTGAGAGAGGTTTTCGGCAGAGATTACTGATACCAGGCCCAGATTGTAATAACCGAGAGAGGTTTAGGGCAGAGATTACTGATACAAGCCGCAGATTGTAATAACTGAGAGAGGTTTCGGGCAGAGTTTACTGATTCAAAACCCAGATTGTAATAACTGAGAGAGGTTTAGGGCAGAGATTACTGATACAAGGCCCAGATTGTAATAACTGAGAGAGGTTTAGGGCAGAGATTACTGATACCAGGCCCAGAATGTAATAACTGAGAGAGGTTTAGGGCAGAGATTACTGATACCAGGCCCAGATTGTAATAACCGAGAGAGGTTTAGGGCAGAGATTACTGATACAAGTCCCAGATTGTAATAACCGAGAGAGGTTTAGGGCAGAGATTACTGATACAAGGCCCAGATTGTAATAACCGAGAGAGGTTTCGGGCAGAGATTACTGATACCAGGCCCAGATTGTAATAACTGAGAGAGGTTTAGGGCAGAGATTACTGATACCAGGCCCAGATTGTAATAACTGAGAGAGGTTTCGGGCAGAGATTACTGATACCAGGCCCAGATTGTAATAACTGAGAGAGGTTTCGGGCAGAGATTACTGATACCAGGCCCAGATTGTAATAACTGAGAGAGGTTTCGGGCAGTGTTTACTGATACATGATCCCGGCAGGATTTACTGTTTGATAATCCAGCTGTTTGGCCCCGTTATGAGCACACCTTCCATGGCCATCAAGTCCGGAAGTCGGCCTTGAACCCTTGAAGAATGAGAGGCGACCCCATTGAAACAGACTTAGAATTCTTACAGGGTGTGACAGGGTGGATGTAGATTGGATGTTTCCCCTGGCTGGTGAGACGAGAACCAGGGGACACAATCTCAGAATCAGGGGCAGACCATTGAAGACTGAGATGAGGAGGAATTTCTTCACTCAGAGGGTGGTGAATCTTTGGAATTTCCTATTCCAGGGGGATGTGGAAGCCCAATCATTCAGCATGTTCAAGACGCAAATCGATTGTGTGAAATAAAATAGGAATCTATGTGTGTGTGTGTTTGTTTGTGTGTGTTTGTGTGCATGCGTGTATGTGTGTGTTTGCGTGTGTTTGTGTGCGTGTGTGTGTGCATGTGTGTGCGTGGACATGTTTCCGTGTGTGTTTATTACTGTGTGCGTGTGAGTGTTACTGGGTGAGAATATCTGTTTCTGTGTGTTTTCATAGAATCCTAGACTCCTACAGTGCAGAAGGAGGCCATTTGGCCCATTGAGTCTGCACCGACCACAATCCCACTCAGGCCCTATCTCCATAACCCCATGCATTTACCCGAGCTAGTCTCTCTGACGCGGAGGGACAATTAAGCACGGCCAATGCACCCTAACCAGAACGTCTTTCAGACTGTGGGAGGAAACCGGAGCACCCGGAGGAAACCCACGCAGACACGGGGAGAACGTGCAAACTCCGCACAGACAGTGACCCAAAGCGGGGACCGAACCCGAGTCCCTGGCGCTGTGAGGCAGCAGTGCTGTGTTTTTGATGTGTGTGTGTGTGTTTGTGTGTGTGTGTTTATTGTGTTTGTGTGTGTGCTTTTTGTGCGTGTTTTATGTGTGTTTGTGTGTGCGTGCTTTGTGTGTGTGCGTGTTTTGTGTGTGTTGGTGTGTGCGTACGTGCCCCATGATCTGTTTGAATGCTGGCGCAGGATCGATGGGCCAAATGGCCTACACCTGCTCCTATTTTCCTTTGAGATTTAAAGACATTGACACACATGCACGCTGACACACACACAGAAAGATATACACAGTGTTGACGTATTTATTGACCACTTAATGTGACTGAATGCTACACATCCCAGTTTACCAAAGACACACAATATTCAGCAGCATTGTAAACAGCGCAGCTGGAAACATCAAATTGGGGATTTGGTTTGAAAAAGGGTCAGAGCCTCTCTTGCTAAAGGCTGTTTGTCTATTGTGCTGACAGTGATACACTGCCATCCTCTGCTGCCTGCTGGACATTGCTCCAGCCGCAGAGAGAGTGAAGTAGATCAGAAACTCACTGGGAGAGAATGCAGCTTCACACAGTATCCATCCAAAATGACAGGAGCATCAGCACACACACAAGCTCCGTGTGGAGACTGAGAGGGGCTCAGTGTGGAACACAAACCTTCACACTAAACCTGGAAGGACATTGATAAAGAGTTTAAAACAAAACTTCAGCAAATGTTTTGAAACATTTTGGTCCGTGGAAAAGTGCAGTGTGTAAAAAGCTGAAGATGTTTCCATTTCACATCTTCCTGCTTTGGGGAAATGGGAGTTATCTTTGCATTTACAAGGATATGGGGAGGGAGATGTTTGAATGGACATTCAGCTTTTTGGGTGATTAAAGTGTTAATTTGTTTCCAGAAGCTGTTTACAGTGATTGTCCCGAGAGATTGTATTGTTTCAGTGATGTCGACGTCTCCAATACTTCAGACAGAGGAAGGAAACAATTTACAAAAGGAAAGATTGGGGGAATCACTACATTGAAGGTGTGAGGCCTCATCACTCTCTGTCTGGTTTTGTTCTGAAATCTTTACATTTTTAAACACTGAAACCTCTTGCCCTTGTTGGGAATATCACTGCGGTTTGAGAAAAGCAAACACTGATCCCACACTAAACACCCCCCCAACACAGGACTGAGCAGAGAGTGTGAAATGTGACTGGTGTCAGAGTGGATTGTCAAACAGAAGGGATTTGAAAAATCTCTAAATGATTCATTGATTAAAAACTCTAACATTAATGTCCCGCATCATAAACATCTGCTTCATTATTGTATCTTTCTTTTACAGATCAAGTGATGGGTTGAATTTTGGACGGTGTAGATTACCCTCAGCTGATTATTAAGATTCCTGATTGACACAAATACAATATCTGCTGTCGGTGACTCCAACAGTGAAATTCTCTCAGTTTATCATTCTGAATCTGTCACTGAGACAATTGTGGGCGGTAGTTCAGTTTTCAGTGTGAAATGTAGAAGGTAACTTTTGTTGTAATGTAATTGTAGTTAATAGTTTTCCTGTAGTTTAAATCTCAGGTATAAATTAATAACTTTTCTCGTTCCTTATTCACAATTGTTCATTTCCCGTGATGTTGAGCTCTGGTTTTCTCTTTCTGGTGTCTGGTACAGCTGTACAGATATTGGGCAGCTCAGAGCGTAGGGGTTCAGATCTCATTGTGAAGCTCAAAGGTCAGATTCACTTTTGTTAACTTTAAAATCAATTTTCCTGGAAAATATTCTCTGAATTTTTAAATAAATATTGAATGGAAAATTAAATCTGACTTTGCCAAACTCTCTTTCTGTATTTCTCTGTTAGTGTGTTTATGTGTGTGTCTCTCTGTCTCTATCTCTCTGTGTATCTGTGTGTCTCTCTGTTTCTATCTATCTGTGTGTCTCTCTGCCTCTATCTCTCTGTGTATCTGTGTGTCTCTCTGTCTCTATCTCTCTGTGTATCTGTGTGTCTCTCTGTTTCTATCTCTCTGTGTATCTGTGCGTCTCTCTGTCTCTGTGTGTCTCTCTGTCTCTGTACTTCTCTGGATCTGTGTCTCTCTCTCTGCCTCTGTGTGTATATCTCTCTATGTATCTGTGTGTGTCTCTCTGTCTCTGCATTTCTCTGTATCTGTCTCTGTCTCTGTGTTTCTCTGTCTCTGTGTGTCTCGATGCTAAGGGCCTAGTATTTCAGGCTCTGACCTGAACCCACAATCTCTCTGACTCTGAGCGAAGATGACTACATTGAAGGTGTGAGGCCTCATCACTTTCTGTCTGGTTTAGTTTTGTAATGTTTACATGTTTAAACACTGAAACCTCTTGCCCTTGTTGGGAATATCACTGCGGTTTGAGAAAAGCAAACACTGATCCCGCACTAAACACCCCCCAACACAGGACTGAGCAGAGTGTGTGAAATGTGACTGGTGCGAATGTGGATTGTCTTTTAAAAGTGGGTGAGAAACTCTTCATTTTCAAATCTTTACCCTGCTTCTGTAGCGTCTCAGATTCCACCTAATCTGCACATCTTTGGACTGTGGAAGGAAACCGGGGCACCCGGAGGAAACCCATGCAGACACAGGGAGAATGTGCAAACTCAACTCCCAACCGAGAATTGAATCCTGGTGCTGTGAGGCAGCAGTGCTAAACACTGTCCACCATGTCGCCCTATCCCATGTATTGGGACACGGTGAAAAGTATTGTTTCTTGCACGCTACACAGACAAAACATACCGTTCATAGAGTCCATTCGGGAGAAGGAGAGGAGAGCGTGCAGAATACAGTGTTGCAGTTACCGATAGGGTGTAGAGAAAGATCAGCTTAATGTATGGTAGGTCCACTCAAAAATTAACATTCTGACCAAACACTAAAGCTTTCCACAAAACAAGGCTCACAAATTCAACACCACTTTCCTTTGTCCCCTCTCCCATCATGCTGTGTTCGGAGTCTCTGATCGATGCTAAGGGCCTAGTATTTGAGGCTCTGAGCTGAACCCACAATCTGTCTGATTCTGAGGGAAGATTACTGCCCACTCAGATACAGCTGGGTGCAGTATCCCCTTGAAATATATCTGTTGTGTAAAGAGCCGCATGTTTTTTTTCACTGTGTCTGCTGTCCTTGAAGAACTATTGAATAATCTAAACATCCGCATTAATTATCACAGAACAAGGCCAACATGGGGGAATCGAGTATCAGGTTTAAAAGTTTGTTCATTAGTGTCACAAGTAGGGTTACATTAACACTGCAATGAAGTTACTGTGGAAAATCCGTAGTCGCCGTGCTCTGGCGCCTGTTTGGGCAACTTGGGGAGAATTTAGCATGGCTGATACACCTAACCAGCGCGTCTTTCGAACTGTGGGAGGAAACCGCAGCACCCGGTGGAAACCCACGCAGACACGGGGAGAATGTACAAACTCCACACTGACAGTGACCCGAGCCGGGAATCAAACCCGGGTCCCTGGCGCTGTGAGGCAGCAGCGCTAACCACTGTGCCGCCCCTCATCGAAACATTGTGCAGTTGTGGAATGCACAGGATAGGAGGGATGTGATAGCACTGGAAAAGGTGCCGAGGAGATTCACCAGGATGTTGCCTGGCCTGGAGAGTTTTAGTTCATAGAATCATAGAACCCCTACAGTCCAGAATGAGGCCATTCGACCCATCAAATCTGCATGGACTCTTACCCAGGCTTACCCCGTAACCCCACGTATGTTCCCGCTAATCCCCCTAACCTATACATCGTGGGACCCTCAGGGCAATTTTGCATGGACAATGCACCCAGAGGAAACCCACGCAGACACGGGGAGAATGTGCAAACTCCACACAGACAGTAACCCGAGGCCGGAATTGAACCCGGGTCCCTGGCGCTGTGAGGCAGCAGTGCTAACCCACTGTGCTACCGTACCGCCACTCGAACTGAAGAGAGATTTTATAGACTGAGGGTGTGATCTTACCACCTGTTGACGCCACACTCCCGCTCAGCGAGGTCGGAGAATCTGGTGACCAGCCAAATCTCCTTTCACTGCAGTGGGATGGGAAAATCCTGCCGGCCTGAACGGTGATAAGATTCCACCCTGGGGTTGTTTTCCGTGGAGCAGAGGAGGCTGAGGGGGAACATGATGGAGATGGATAAGATTATGAGGGACATCGATAGAGTAGACGGGGAGAAACTTTTCCCCTTGGTGGTGGGATCAATGACCAGGGGGTATAGATTTAGGGTAAGGGGCAGGAGGTTTACAGGGGATGTGAGGAAAACCTTTTTCACCCAGAGGGTGGTGGGAGTCTGGAACTCTCTGCCTGAAAGGGTGGTGGAGGCAGAGACCCTCAGAACGTTTAAGAAGTGCTTAGCTATGCATTTGCAATGCCAAGGCTTACCAGGCCGTGAGCCAAGTTGGGTGATTTGTCTTTGACCGGCACAGATGCAATGGGCCGAAGGGCCTTTTCTGTTCTCTGGACCTCCATTGCTAAAACACAACCTCACTGACCCAGCTTCTGGTCATCCATCCAAATCTCTCCCTCCGCAGCTCGGGGACAAATCCTGCCGCGCAATCTTCCTTTGAAGTGGCTTTGGACATTTCATTCTCCGTGAGGACTTGTCCGGATAGTGGCTGCTGTTGTTGTGTTTGTCTCAGTGTCAGCTCAGAAACATGGACAACATGTTAGAAATGGCCGTCTCCCAGTGAGTGTGAGGACAGGGCAGGCTTTGAGCGAGGCCTGGGCCGCTCCCTGAAGGACACAGGGCCACCATTGTGCTTTTTGCTGACAAACAGAAAGCTTTCACCCCTCTCTCTCTCTCTCTCTCGTGTCTCATCTCACTCACATTCTGCCCCTTCCATTCACTCTGTGCTGCTTTCTGGAGGAGGCTGCCAGCTTTATCCGCCACAGAGCATCTGCCAACAAGAACATCAGATGAAACCTTCCATTCCCCAAGTCCCTCTTTCCTCTCTGCTCCTCGCTGTTTTTCCGGAGGAAATGGGATGGGAAGCTGATGGGAAAAGATTTGCAGGGCTCCAAGGACGAGGTGGAGCAGTGGGACTGGCTCGATTGCTCTAGCAGAGAGTCGACACCAGCTGAATGGGCTGAATGGCCTCCTTCATTCTGTGGCTATTCTATGGTTGACACACAATAGATAGTCAATATCTTTTCCCAAAGGTAGCCGAGTCTAAAACGAGAGGGCATGGGTTTAAGGTGAGAGGGGGGATATACAAAAGTGTCCAGAGGGGCAATCTTTTCACACAGAGAGTGATGAGCGTCTGGAACAAGCTGCCAGAGGTAGTAGTAGAGACGGACACAATTTTATCTTTAAAAAAGCATTTAGACAGTTACATGGGTAAGATAGATGTAGAGGGATATGGGCCAAATGTGGGGAATTGGGACTAGCTTAGGGGTTAAAAGAAAAAGGGCAGCATGACAAATTGGGCCAAAGGGCCTGTTTCCATGCTGTAAACATCTATGACACTATGACAACTTGTCATTTGGGTCTCAACTTCAAGTTTCTAGGTGTCCAGATCACCAACAAGCTGTCCTGGTCCCCCCATGCCGACACTATAATTGAGAAAGCCCACCAACACGTCTACTTCTTCAGGAGGCTCAGGAAATTGGGCATGTCAGCTACGACTCTCACCAACTTCTACAGATGCACCATAGAAAGCATCCTTTCTGTGTCACGGCTTGGTCTGGTTTCTGCTCTGTCCAAGACTGCAAGAAATTACAAAAGGTCGTGAATGTAGCCCCGTCCATCACGCAGACGAGCCTCCCATTCATTGACTCTGTCTACACTTCCCGCGGCCTTAGAAAAGCAGCCAGCATAATTAAGGACCTCATGCACACATTCTCCCTTCCACCTTCTTCCGTCAGGAAAAAGATACAAAGTCTGAGATCACGTACCAACCGTCTCAAGAACTTCCCTGCTGCCCTCAGACTTTTGAATGGACCTGCTACATATTAGATTTATCTTTCTCTACACCCTACCTATGACTGCAACACTACATTCTGCACCCTCTCTTTTACTTCTCCCCGATGTACTCTATGAACGGTATGTTTTGTCTGTACAGCATACAAGAAACAATACTTTTCACTGTATCCCAATACACGCGACAATAATAAATCAAATCAAATCAAAATCCTCCCAACTCTTTCCTCCATGATAGATCGCAGCATTTAAAGAACACGCCCAGGGCCCAGTGCTGAGTCTGAGGGTATCTGACTACAGTAAGGTGAGTGATACAGGAGGGTCTCACTGTCTGAGGGAGGTGAGTCTTAGCCGGGGGTGCGTGAGTGACCCAGGTTAATCTGACACTCCAGGGACAGTTGGAATGGAGCTTTCCCCCGGGCTGTCCCCTCCCCGTGTCTGCGTGGGTTTCCTCCGGGTGCTCCGGTTTCCTCCCACAGTCTGAAAGACGTGCTGGTTAGGGTGCATTGGCCGTGCTAAATTCTCCCTCAGTGTAACCCGAACAGGCGCCGGAGTGTGGGCGACCAGGGGATTCTCACAGTAACTTCATTGCAGTGTTAATGTAAGCCTACTTCTGACACTAATAAATAAACTGAAACTGAAGGTCATAGAACATAGAACATATAACATTACATCACAGAACAGGCCCTTCGGCCCACGATGTTGTGCCGACCTTCATCTGAAACCAAGATCAAGCTATCCCACTCCCTACCATCCTGGTGTGCTCCATGTGCCTATCCAATAACCGCTTAAATGTTCCTAAAGTGTCTGACTCCACTATCACTGCAGGCAGTCCATTCCACACCCCAACCACTCTCTGCGTGAAGAACCTACCTCTGATATCCTTCCTATATCTCCCACCATGAACCCTATAGTTATGCCCCCTTGTAATAGCTCCATCCACCCGAGGAAATAGTCTTTGAACGTTCACTCGATCTATCCCCTTCATCATTTTATAAACCTCTATTAAGTCTCCCCTCAATCTCCTCCGCTCCAGAGAGAACAGCCCCAGCTCCCTCAACCTTTCCTCATAAGACCGACACTCCAAACCAGGCAGCACCCTGGTAAATCTCCTCTGCACTCTTTCCAGCGCTTCCACATCCTTCTTATAGTGAGGTGACCAGAACATAGAACATAGAACATAGAACATTACAGCGCAGAACAGGCCCTTCGGCCCACGATGTTGCACCGACCAGTTAAAAAAAACAAAAAACAAACTGTGACCCTCCAACCTAAACCAATTTCTTTTCGTCCATGAACCTATCTACGGATCTCTTAAACGCCCCCAAACTAGGCGCATTTACTACTGATGCTGGCAGGGCATTCCAATCCCTCACCACCCTCTGGGTAAAGAACCTACCCCTGACATCGGTTCTATAACTACCCCCCCTCAATTTAAAGCCATGCCCCCTCGTGCTGGATTTCTCCATCAGAGGAAAAAGGCTATCACTATCCACCCTATCTAAACCTCTAATCATCTTATATGTTTCAATAAGATCCCCTCTTAGCCGCCGCCTTTCCAGCGAAAACAATCCCAAATCCCTCAGCCTCTCCTCATAGGATCTCCCCTCCATACCAGGCAACATCCTGGTAAACCTCCTCTGCACCCTCTCCAAAGCCTCCACATCCTTCCTGTAATGTGGGGACCAGAACTGCACACAGTACTCCAAGTGCGGCCGCACCAGAGTTGTGTACAGTTGCAACATAACGCTACGACTCCTAAATTCAATCCCCCTACCAATAAACGCCAAGACACCATATGCCTTCCTAACAACCTTATCTACTTGATTCCCAACTTTCAGGGATCTATGCACACATACACCTAGATCCCTCTGCTCCTCCACACTATTCAAAGTCCTCCCGTTAGCCCTGCACGCAATATTCCAAATGCGGTCTCACCAAGGTCCTGTACAGTTGCAGCATAACCCCACGGCTCTTAAACTCCAACCCCCTGTTAATAAAAGCTAACACACTATATGCCT
Source organism: Mustelus asterias (assembly GCF_964213995.1). Taxonomy (NCBI): domain Eukaryota; kingdom Metazoa; phylum Chordata; class Chondrichthyes; order Carcharhiniformes; family Triakidae; genus Mustelus; species Mustelus asterias. Next base: position 80,962 of record NW_027590908.1, read on the forward strand.
TCTTCACAGCTCTATCCACTTGAGTGACAACCTTTAGAGATCTGTGGATATGGACCCCAAGATCTCTCTGTTCCTCCACAGTCTTCAAGGTGCTGCTGTGACAATGCACTCTTGTTTAAACACTCTGCAATGCTGAGACTGGGAGAAGTGACCAACAGGGGGCAGCATTGCAGCTTCTGTCCCCCTATTGAAACTGGGATTGTTGCTCCATCTGCTGCACAATCCCAACCCCATCCACTGGGGGCAACCTGGACAATGGCTGCAGACAGACCCCACTGCGCAAGTGCCGCAATGACACCCGCCGCCGGCGGCCATTTTGCGTTGCCAAGGGAGACGGCCAGCGGCCATCTTGCGGTTGCCAGGGGAGACGGCATCAATGCGGCGGCGTCCCGCGCGCTGACCTCTGGGAGCATTCCCGCCCCGCACATGCGCACAGGCAGCCCCCGGGAGCGTTACAGCGACGCCTGGTGGCCGGGAAGGGCAATAGCAGCAGCACAGTCTCTGCCCAAAGGCTTCCCCAGTTCAGCTGCTCAGAGACACTGGGAATGTCTTCAAGTGGAAACTTCAGCTTCTCACATTCACCCCCTGTGTTCAGTCATTGTTTCCTAGGCAACCTCTGTAGTGACATCACTAACAACCTGTTCACATTGAAGGCCATGGCAATCTGGACCATTCGGCTTCAAAGACATTGAGCTTTGAAATTTCAATTGAAATGTTGGAGATGAGAGTTTATCGATGCAAGTCATGTTGCATGTGGAACGCTCATGATGCCACAATTAGAGCGGTGCAGACATCTCACAGGGTTGTGTGACTGGAGGAGATGTCAGAGACGGGCTGGTTAAATATAGAGGGACACGGTCTGAAGCTAAGTTTTGGGTAAAAGATGGCAGTAATGTTGTGACATTAATTTAGCTTCAGGTAGTTGCTGGGGAGGGGGGATAGAGAGGCTGGGGGGTGATGTTTGTATTGGACCAAATAGTTTGCTTTTATCACGAGACGGCGATTTCATGGTCATTATTCCGGAACCTACGTTGTGTAAGGTGACCATGAAATTGTCGTCTGGGGTCATGAACCTCGGCTAACACTCGACAAAATACAGACTATTCCGCATTCCCCACCATATCGATGAACATGTCTGTCAAGCTGCAGCGGGAGGGAGTGAACTCCCAGGCGGAGTTGCATGTCTCACATCACAGGTTGAGTGAATCTAACAACTCAAATGAAAGGGATTGAATTGTGAAATTCCATTGGGAATTTAGGTCGGCAATTGTTGAAATATAGACTGATTTAATAAAACTTCACGAGAAAACACACATGAATCCGATTATTAACTGACTTTAATAGCACTTAATTGTGAATAAATACAGTTATACGGGTTGTAAAATGAGGAATATTCGCACCAATTACTGAGCAGCAGGATTAACCTTTTATTTACAAGACTCAATCGCATATAAAACACGTCACATGTGGAACAGATTTCACTTAAAACTAGCGCAGATCAGACAACAGAATCAAGCTAATTGTAAATGAAAATCACAGATAATACGAATGTAACTCCCCTCCCTCCTGTATTTTGTAGTTTGTGTCCAGCTCCTCTCCCCTCCACCCCCTCCACCACCCCCCGGGGGTCACTGTCCCCCGAGTCTTCAATCTCCAACAGTGCTCTTGCTCTCTTGCCGCCAGTTGTGGACATTTGCCTTCACTTGTCCTTTTCCTGGGGCACAAACACCTTGGTGGAGCGGGACAGCAGCTTCTGGCCACTGCTGCCATCTGCCCGCTGATCTTTCCCATGACTCCTTCAGCAATTGGAGCAAACTCCTCAAGACCAGAGAGATTGCGTCTGCGTTGAGAGTGGAGACAAAGAACCAGGAGCTCCTCTTCCAGCGGATCACTTGTTTCTGCAACAACTTCCTTCTCATAAACTCTGTCAGCAAAGAGCCAGCCAAGATCTAGAAGCTCCTCTGGTGGATGGTCAGCGTATGTTTCTGTGTCTTCATTATCTCTGTTCCAGCCCGTCTGAGAAAGGAAGGTGAGAAACCTGCAATCTCCTCCTCTGGTCCAGTGGTTACCGGCTGCTCCAACCTTCTTGTGTAGAGCCAGGTTCAGTTATTTTCTCACTCAACGGGCCGATGAACAGATATTGGAAATAAAAAGATTGGCACAACATTAAACATGAGTTCAAAAATAAAGCTCAAATATAAAAAGAAACATCTTGCTGAGCAATGAACACAATTTTGAAGCAATGAATTGATAATGTTAAAACATGAGTAATAAATAATGATGACCATTCGGGGGAGAGTGTGTGTCTGTCCGTCTCACTCCCAATGTCAGCGGGTGTGAGTGTGTGTTGGTGTGTGGCAATGAGGGTGGATGTGAACCCTCAGAGTGAGAGTTATCCAAAACATTATCACTCACTCACAAACATCTCCAATTTCCTCACATGTAAACACACACAAACACACTCTTACATTGCACATACAAAGAGATACACACGCAAACATACTTCTCTCTCTTACACACACACTCCTATTTCTTGCACACACACGGTCTCCCACACACTCTCTCACACACACACACACACAGCCACACACACTCTTTCACACACATTCTCTCTGACACTCTCTCACACTCTCTCTCACGCACACATCTCTCCTACACACACTCTCTCGCACACACACACGCTCTCTCGCACACACGCTCTCTCGCACACACTCTCTCTCGCACAGTCTTGCACACACCCTCTGTCGCACACACTCTCTCTCACACTCTCACACTCACACACTCTCTCTCACACTCTCACACACTCTCTCTCACACTCTCACACTCTCTCGCACACACACACACTCACACGTGGACACTGTCACATGCACACACATCACTCTCACACTCACACGCACTCCCTCTCACACGCACTCCCTCTCACACGCACTCCCTCTCACACGCACTCCCTCTCACACGCACTCCCTCTCACACGCACACATGCACACTCACACACACACAATCAAGCACACTCTCAGGCACACACTCTCTTACGCCCACACTGTCACACACACACACACTCTCTCCCACACACTCTTTCAGACAAACTCACACTCACACACACACACACACACACTCTCTCGCGCACACTCTCTCTCGCGCACACTCTCTGTCACACGCACACACACATACTCTCTCTCTCACACGCTCTACCTCACACGCACACTCTTTCTCAGACACACTCTCTCTCACACACACACTCTCTCTCACACTGACTCCAGTCCCTCAACACTCTCTCTCCCAGACGCAAACATACCAGCTCTCTCTCACACACACACCCTCCTCTTTCTCTCTCACACAAATATGCACGCATGCGCAGACACAGACACATACACTTCCCTCCCTATCTTACATTTACACACACATGCCAAAAATTGACACAGTACTCTCTCTCACAATCACACACTCCACACTATCTCTCTCACACACACACACACTCACACACATACACTCCTCTTTCATTCTTTCACACACACACACACATCTTGTTTCGCTCACACATACAGGCTCACACACAGACTCCTCTCTCACACACACAAACACACCGCTCCATACTGTCTCTCACACACCACACTCTCCTCTTACACACACAAACTGTGAATGTGTGTGTGAGAGAGACAAGAGTTGCAATGTGTGTGAGCGAGAGTGCGAAAGGAGAGTGTGTGTGTGAGAGACAGAGTAGAGCTGATATCTCTGTGTGTGAGAGAGGAGAGAGAGATTGGAATCAGTATGTGAGCGTACATGTGTGAGAGAAACAAAGTGTGTGTGTGTGAGATAGAGAGTTGAGTGCTTCCATGTGTGAGTCAGAATGATGGGTGTGAGTGAGAGAGGGGGAGAGATTCTGTGTATAGGGGTGTGTGTGTGATATAAAGAAAGACTCTCCTCCTTGCTCACACACAAACAGACACACACTAACAAGCTGATCCCCAGTGTCCCTACCCAACCCGGCGCGCAGCACGGACTGGCCCCCCCCCACACTCACTCTGTCATCTCTCTCTCACACAGACACACCTCTTTCTTTATTCCACACACACATACACAGCCATACACACTGAATCCCTCTCACTCACATCCCTCATTCTGACACATACATGCGCTCACCTCTCTATTACACACACACACACAATGTTTCTTTCACACACGTCTGCTCACAAACTGATCCCAATCTCACTCCTCTCTCACACACACACACACACAAAGATAGCAGCTCTCCTCTATCTCACACACATTCACACTCTCACTCACACACACATTGCAACTCTTGTCTCTCTCTCACACACAGACATTCACACTGACTCCACTCTATCTCACAGACACACACACTCTGACAATTTCTCTATTTCACACACACAGACTCCAGTCCCTCACCTCCCTCTCTCACACACGCAAACATACCAGCTCTCTCTCACACACACACACACACACACACACACACACACACACACACACACACACACACACACACACACAGCCTCCTCTTTCTCTCTCACACACACAGCCTCCTCTTTCTCTCTCACACACACACAGCCTCCTCTTTCTCTCTCACACACACACAGCCTCCTCTTTCTCTCTCTCTCACACACACAGCCTCCTCTTTCTCTCTCTCTCTCACACACAGCCTCCTCTTTCTCTCTCTCACACACACACAGCCTCCTCTTTCTCTCACACACACACACACAGCCTCCTCTTTCTCTCTCACACACACACACACAGCCTCCTCTTTCTCTCACACACACACACACAGCCTCCTCTTTCTCTCTCTCTCTCACACACACAGCCTCCTCTTTCTCTCTCTCACACACACACACAGCCTCCTCTTTCTCTCTCACACACACACACAGCCTCCTCTTTCTCTCTCACACACACACAGCCTCCTCTTTCTCTCTTTCACACACACACAGATTGAGCTGGCCGAGCGCTAAAGGACACAGAGTGTCTGTGGCAAGTGAAGGGAACAACAAGAGGGAAAACATACAAGACCCCTTCCTCACCCCAACCTGCCTGCCACAAATACATCTCTCCATGACAGCAGTGGTCGGAGTGACCATTGCACACTCCTTGTGTAGATAAAGTCCCACCTTCACAGTGAGTGTTGTGTGGCACTATCACCGTGCTGTATTGGATAGATTTGGGGTTTAGGATTGAAGTAAAAGTTCAGAATCTTGTTGTAAACTAATTTCTGATGAGAGTTACAGAATGATGGGGAAAGATCACAGACAGTGCTTCTTAAAGGGACTCTGTACTGGTTGGAGTCATACCTGACACATGGGAAGATGGTTGTGGTTGTGGGGCTCAATCATCTCAGCTCCAAGACATCACTGCAGGAGTTCCTCAGGGTAGTGTCCCAGGCCCAACTATTATGTTTCCATCTAATTATAAACAATAAAAAGACAACCATTTAGGTCAGTATAATTAAAACAAGGAACAGTTTACTTAACGTCTTAATAGTTGCATAGTCATTCTAATACTGCTTCCCCAGCTTGTTCCCTGGGTCACCTATCCCGGTCTCTTAAAGGGGCAGAACACCCCAAACTACATATATAACACTCCTCCCCTTTAATTTCAAAAACTCTCAGTAACAACATATGTACACAATTTTAAACATTATCCAGGCATTGGAGCGAACATATAAACATGGTAAGAACTGCATGGAAAACATGGAAACACATGGAAAACAACCACCCTCCACCTTAAGCGTCATATCCAATCATTGGAGGACTTTGACATAACTGAAACAAGGTCTCTCAGCATCATAGGGCAGGGTGGGTGTTACTTGTTTCTTCGATTGTAAAGACCAATTCAAAGTATATGTTCAATTCGCATGTCATATCCTTATTTCCCATTATTAATTCTACAGGCTCACTTTCTGTGGACAAACACTCACTTTCAGTCATTTCTGTTTAAAAATATCTGTGGAAACTCTCAACATCTGTCTTCAGATTTGTGGCGAGCTTTCTACTGAACTCTAAACTTCCCCTCCTTGTTCATCTTTCAGTCATTCTTTACTATTTTTGATAATCTGCCAAATCTTCTGATCTGTCACTCAAATATGTTTTATCTTTAACTTTGATACTGTCTTTATCTGTTCTAACTAACCACAGAGGGTGGGCCCTTGGGTGGGCCCTCCCCGGGAATTTATCATTCTTGTTTGAATAGATCTAGTCTGTGGACTGTGAAATATTAAACTTATTTCAGTTGAGAATATTAGACTCAGATCCTCCCTCAAAATGAATGCTACATTCCATCACATTCTGATGGCTGTTATCTCAGGGTGCCTCCACTATCAGGTCATTAATTAATCCTTATTTGTGTACTTTCCCAGGTCTAGTATAGCCTGCTCTCTCGTAGGTGGCAAAACATGTTGTTCTAATAGACTATCCTGAAAATATTTATCAATTCCTCACCCAGGCTACCTTTGTCCGTCTGATTTTTGTCTTTATCTAGATTAAAATCTGGAATGATAATTGCCATCTCTTTCTGACAAACTCCTTTATACCTTGTTCCTCCTGTGTGGTTACTGTTTAGGGGCCTGTCAATCCCACAAGAGACTTCTTCCCTTTATCGTTTCTCATAAATTTCTTCCTGAACCGTTTCTCCATCCAGGTTTCCTGAGCTTAGTCCATCCCTCTCTATTGTGTTAACACCATCATTAATTAATAGAGCTAGTCCTCCTCCACCTTTTCCTCATTCCCTGTCCTTCCCAAACATCTTGTACCCTTCAATATTCCGGTCCCAATCTATGTCATCCAACACAAAACGGCTCAGATTATATTCATTTATTTCCATTTTTGTATTAAAAACAATTTTTTAAAAAAAAGCTAAATAACCAAGAAACTGATGCTACTTCACAGTCTCACATTCACTCACTAACTCACTCTACAAAGGTTACAGGAGTAAAAAAGGAAATGTTCCCACACCACTTCTCTGCTGTAATCTGATGATCGAAGTTGCAGTCCTGATGAGAGATCTCCTTTAGTGAAGGATCAGTGAAGGGGTTTTGACAGCCGGGGTAGAAGATGTTTGTTGGGATCCTCTTGAAGGGATGAAGTTGGTTTCTGGTCGTTTCTTCAATCGATGAACAGTCAGTTCCTGTGTGGGTTGAGGTTCAGGGAGAGAATCGTCTGCTCCTTGGTTTGTCACCAGAATGGACGGATTCTTCTTGTGGTGTCCTGAGGCTTCAGAGACTGTGGCCAGAAAAGCAGTTTAATGTTTTTCCTGATGTGTCGTGTCTGGATCTCTTCCCTGGCTGTAGTCAGAATGAGTTTAATTGTTTTTACTCAAACCAATAACTAACCTCAAACCAGCAGTGGCTGTGCTCAGATTTCTCCAGAATCTGCTGCTTCGCTCGGGCTGCTGTCACCGACAGTCACAATCCCTTCTCTTTGTGAGGCAGTGACTCAGTTCCCTGACTGGGTTCTGGGATCCACACAGCAGTGTCACCTGATGGTCAGAGGCAGCTTTGTGAACGCAGTGACCTCCTTTCTAACCTAACATTTTGACAGTCTCTCTGTGCAATGTCCACACTGAATAAGATCCATATTCTAACTGATGTGAGCCATGCCTTACATGGCAGCATCCTCTGTAGCTGGCATCAGACCAGCTCTGAAACCCAACCTCCCAGAGTGACCCCCAAACTGATTGGCCGTAACCAGGGGTGATGACCTGTCTCCAGGTGACATCACAAAGCAGCCAGCAGCCAATCACACGGCGGCCTGCAATGATGTCCCCAAGCGGCTGCAGTGGCCAGTTTGAATGGACGGGGAGTTTGTGACCGCTCCCAGCTCCAGGCACTGGACCCTTCAACAATCTCAACACCATCAACAACTCAATGCAGCAAGAGACCCCTCACCCCTGACATTACTGGGGCTGAGTGATGGTGTGTTTCAGAGGTTGCATCATCTCATTCGCTGTTCCAAAAGGAAGAAAAATAAATTAAAATGGATTGAATTAAATTGAAAATTGAGTACAGCCACACAAAAAGCAGCACTCGTCAGCTTTTGATGGCCTCCCTCACAACGGCGCGGAGAGCTCTTGATAGTTTGCTTTCAGAACAACTCAAAGGCCATAGTGAGGGAGTCCATCAAAAGCTGCTGAGTGCTGCTTTTTGTGTCGTTGTACTCAATTTTCAATATCTAATATCTGTACTATGTTATCGATATAGATAATAATATCTATATTATCCATAGGATAAAAACTGAGATCATAAACCCAGACCAAACTAGTAGAACAGGGCATTACTCTGGGGACAATCTCCACAGGCTCCTTTACATCATGACTCATGCCCAAGGTCGTGGAGTTGAGGCCATGGTCTTATCTTTCGATGCTGGAAAGGCCTTTGACCAGGAATCATGGGTGTTCCTATTTCAGACTTCAGACGGCCTGGGGTTTGGGCCCAACTTTGTAAGATGGGTCCAGATCCTTTATTCAATTCCACAGGCCTCTGTCAGAGCGAATGGTCAAATTTCTGAAGTCTTTGGACTCAAGAGGAGGACAAGACAGGATTGTCCTCTGTCCCCCCTTCTGTTCACTATATGCATAGAATCCTGAGCACAAATGGTGAGAGACAGTCAGGACATAAAAGGTGTTCTAGCTGGAGACGAAGAGCACAAATTGACATATTCTGATGACATCCTGCTATATTTATCAGATCCTACAACATCCATATTCTTTCTGAAAAGAGAATATTATGAAGTTTGGCGATTACTCAGGTTACAAAGTTAATGTTGATAAAACTGAAGAAATGGAAATAACTTCCCTGAAATGAGTTCCCTGCTTTTGGAATCTGTGCCACAATTGATAACTTCCTCTGTAAATTTAGAAACCCGACAGTGCTGAAGGAGGCCATTCGGCCCATTGTGCCTGCACCGACAACAATCCCACCCAGGCCCTATTGCTGTAACCTCACATATTTACCCTGCTAATCCCCCTGACACTAAGGGGCAATTTACCATGGCGAGTCAACCTAAACTGCACATCTTTGGACTGTGGGAGGAAACTGGAGCACCCGGAGGAAACCCACCCAGACACGGGGATAATTCTCTCTGGACACTCAGTCCAGGTCTAAATAGTGTTTGATATAGCTCAAGCAGAACCTGCCCTGCTCTGGTAGCCTATACATCAGCCAGTAAAGGAAAGTATTCCGTCTGCCAGTCGAAACCACCTTATCGAGCTGTCCTGTTACCCTCAGGAATCACTGGACACTCACTCTGAGATCCCTCTATTCACACACACAGGGAGATCATATTAGAGAGAGAAGGGGGGATTGTTATGGGAGATGTAAAGGCCCAATGTGTCATATGGTCTCAATCTGATGTCTCTCTGCCTCAGAATTATTCAACACCGGCTCGGAGTGTGAGCATCACCAGAATCAAACACACGCCGCTGTTCTTTACATCCAACTCTGTAGCTCGGCCTGGTGTCCCCTTTGCCACATCAGGGTGTGGTGTGAGTTTGGATCTCTCCATCAAACCCATGTTCCTGGTGCTGTGAGGCAGCAGTGATAACCACTGTGCGACCGTGCCACCCCCGTCTCGAGTTCAGATCCCAGTACTTTTTAGTTGGAGCATTGAGGAGTCAAAAAAACGCAATGAATGTGTGTGAGCGTCGGTGCGCTTATGTTTCTGTATTTCTGTGTGTCTGTGTGAGAGAGTTTCCAACTGTGTGCATGTGTTTGTGTGTGTGTGAGCGTGTGTGTGTATTTCAATGTGTTTCTGTGTGTGTCTGTATCTGTGTGTGTATTTCTGTGTGCACGTGTGTGTGAATGTGTGTCTGCGCGTGAGTGAATGTATATCACTGTGAGTGTGTGTGTGTGTTTATTACTGTGGGTGTCTCTGTGAATGAGTGTGTGTGTGTCCGTGAGTGTGCATCTGTGAATGTGTGTCTGTGAGTGTGTGTCTGTGTGTATGTGAGTGTGTGTCTGTGTGTATGTGTGTCTGTGAATGTGTGTCTGTGTCTCTCTGTTGTGTGTGTGTCTCCGTGTGTTTGCGTCTGAGTGTGCGTGTCTGCGAATGTGTGTCTGTGTCTCTCTGTTGTGTGTGTGTCTCCGTGTGTTTGCGTCTGAGTGTGTGTGTCTGTGAATGTGTGTCTGAGTGTGTGTGTGTGTGTGAGTGTCTGTCTCTGTGTGTTTATGTCTGTGTGTGTGTGTGAGTGGTGGAGCAGGCTCGATGGGTTAAATGGCCAACACATATTTGAGATTTAAATATATTGATACAGATGCATGCTGTCACCCCCCCTCCCTCCCCACCCAGCCACAGAAAGATATCTGCAGTTTTGTCATATTTTTTGAACCATTTAATGTGACAGAATACGAAACATCCTGGCCAATGACACAAACAATGATCCAGCATCGTCAGCAGCATCGCTGGAAACATCAAATTGCAAAGTTATTCATATTTTGTAAATTGACAAAACTGATGGAGAGGTTTGAGTTCAGGGAAATGTAAACCGACACAACTTAGATTGAAAAGGGATGGAACAATGTACTTTAATAAATGATGAAAAGTGGAAGCTCAAAATGTTCCGATATTTCACAGCTGGATTCACACAATACACAGAGCAATGTCTCTGATACTCTGGAATTGCTGCAAATGTGGTTAATCTCAGTACGGAGGCTGCTTTCATGGTTCAATGTTAATCTGATCACTCTCATCAAAACAGGGTCAACATTTCTGTACAATGTGAGGGATTCGTAAGTTAATATAGTTCAGTTTCAATGTTTAAAATAACCAGTCACTTTTCTGTGGCTGCTTTGGGAGTGTCAGTGGAATGTAGTTCACAGTAAAGTGTGAACAATTGTATTGGGAAATAATTGGATTCAGTTTCCATTGAGAGCTTCCTGCATTCTGGAAATGTGTGTGATCTATTCAGAGATTGGAAATGACGGATGAATAAAGAGACAGTTTGTTGTTAGTTTCATGACATTGTCTGCCTTGAAGGTTCACCAGTTCCATGTGCTGAGAGAAAGGAATAATTAAACAATGTCTATAATTCAAATCCTTCAGACAAGTGAAAAAGCGAGAGAAGGACTGAATCCACAAACACTGCCACAGACAGTATTCGAAGCTTCAACTTCATGTTTGCCTAAAAAGAGGTCTCCCTTGAAGATTCACCAGTTTCATGTGCTGAGAGAAAGGAATGATTAAACAATGTCTATAATTCAAATCCTTCAAACAAGTGAAAAAGCAGGAGAACAACTGAATCCACAAACGCTGCCACAGACAGTATTCGAAGCTTCAACTTCATGTTTGAATGTGAAGGGCTGATTGAAATAAACAGGAGGCCACACTGGAATCCTGAGCAATTTGAATCCTGTTTTCCCTAAACTAATAAAAACCTGTGATGAAACATTCCTTGGACAGAGCAGAGGGAATTTTACTCTGTATTTAGGCCATTACAGTATTTGTGTTGGGAACATTTGATGAACAGTGCAGATTAAACATTATTCTTAACCGCTGGAATTTAAATTAGAGCCTGATTTAATCAAACATTGAAAATAGTGAGGTAAAGGGAGAGGCTGATAAAGAACAAGTTTTTCTGCTGGCTGGGAACTCCAGGATTTGGGGACATTTGGATGTAACCTCAGTTTAGGATTTTAGAAATGTGGGAATGAAATCATTGCCAGACGTGGTGTGGAGTTAGTTTGAAACAATCTTCTGCAAATGGCTATTGATGCTCAGTCACTTGTTATTATTTTTAATCTGGGATTGATAGATTTCCCTTAGTCCAAGGGGTAAAGAGGTAGAGAGTTAGATCACAGATCAGCCATCATCTTATTGAATACTGGAACAGGCTTTCAGGAAGATGATTCCAGGTTCCAAGCAGCCTCTCGGTGAAGTGATTTTACTCACTTCACTTCTGATCCATTTCCCCATCATTAAGAATCTGTACCCTCTTGTTCCTGACCATCTCTTGAGAGGGAAGATTTTCTCACTCTTTAACCAGTCCATACCTCTGAGGATCTTGAATCTCTCTATCAAGTCTCCTCTCAGCCTTGTTTTCTCTGGGGTGCGGGGAGAAAACATTCATTTCCACATCCTTCCCATTATTAAACTCTGACCAAAGGGGAACAGATTTCAAAATGAAATGAAGGTGCAAATGCCTGGTGACTGTCCCAGTATTAAATTAATTAAACACATCAAAACATTTTTGGTGGGGGGAGTGGGTGGGGGCTTTACTCCAGAGGCTGGGCAGTAAAGAAACAAGGGAGGCTCCCCACTCCCCCATCCCTTCCCTGACCTGTGTCTCTCCCTCTGCGTTTAACCCCCACCTCCAGCTGTGTTTCTGACTCATTTTACAAACCACACCAACACTGAGAATCTCCCTCATTCGATATCAATACATTCAATCTCAGCAATGAAGCTTCTATCACCCCCGCCCCCCTCTCTGTCTCTTTCACTCTCCCCCCAGATCTAGACCTCTCCAATACACAATCTCTGCACCCCTCCCTCTCCTGCTCTGGATAATCTGTCCTGATCTCTGCTCTGTTTCTCTATCTCAGTGTGAATCTGGAATGAAGTGCTCTCTCTGATAAGTTGCTGTCTGACCGTTTAAAATAATGATGTGCGCCGTGCATCATGTTTTAAAGCTCAGAATGAGAAGAGAACAGTGGGAGGGGGAGCAGGAAAATCCACAATCCCACCCTGAAGTGGCTGCTGCACATTTTATTGAACCATTGAATTCAGCCACTTCAACCCTGTTCGGGAATTAAGGGAATGCAAAGGTGCCCCTGAGATTAGGCCTTGAATTGAGGCCTGGCCACACAGGCCTTGAATGGAGGCCCAGTCACACAGGCCTTGAATTGAGGCCTAGTCACACAGGCCTTGAATTGAGGCCTACTCACACAGGCCTTGAATTGAGGCCTAGTCACACAGGCCTTGAATTGAGGCCTAGTCACACAGGCCTTGAATTGAGGCCCAGTGAAACAGAACAATCCTTTCCATCCACAAATCCCAGTGCCCTGTCTAAAAACACAAGGAGGACTCTGGGATGGAGAACAAGCCTTTCCCCCAGGCTCAGGAATGTGAATTTCAGCTCCCTCTCCCTCCCGAGTGCTTCACAGTGAGAGAGGGAGACTGAGAATGTTACAAAGAGAAACTCAGTAAAAGTAGATTGAAGCGCTGCCCTGGGCTCTCACACAGCACCGTGACATTACTGAGAGTAAAACACAGGCACTGTCCAATTGGCCAATTAAACCGGGTCCCAAACGCAGCCTTTTTCATTCCAAGCCCCTGTGAGAACTCGATCGAAACGCCCTCTCTGCAGCTCTGCCTTACCCTGTTCCTCTCCATATCCCACCCTCCTTTCACTCAATCTTTTATGTTTAAAATGTGGACACTGATATAGTGTTAGGAATATGGGGCAGGGAGGAGGCACAGAGCATGAGTGCACAGCAAGATCCCACACAGTCTGAACATGATACAATGTGATATTTAAGTGAGGATTGAGGTGAAGTCAGTGGGAATGAGGGACCACACCTCTCCCTCTCTCCGCCCCTCTTCCTTCCACCCCTCCCCAGTTAAAATAAGGGGACATCACTCCTGGTTTGGTGCTGTTTGTACATTTGACATGAACAGGGAACCTTCCACTTCTAGCACAGTCACTCCTCTCTGATTCCCTCTCTCTTTTACCTCCACCATCTCTGCCCCTATCCACCCCCCTCTTCTCTCTCCTGCACTTGATGATCTAACTGTTCTCTCTCTCTCTGCCTGTTTATCTCCCCCGATCTCTGTACGTACCCATCGCCCTCCTCTCTCTCTCTCGCCTGCTCTGGATAATCTCTCTCTCTCTGACGATGAATCTGGATTGAAATGCTCTCTGAAAGGTTTCTGTCTGACCATTTTAAATCATGTCACCCTGTGACCACTGTTTGTGTTGATCACTGATTCACATTGAGAAATGAGGCTGGGGGCAGTGGTGGGAGATGGAAGCAATCACAGTCAGTTGTCAGTACACTGAATTTGGGGAGCGGAACCACGGTCTCCCAGCAGGATAGGCTGCAGGGAAAATACACACAGCAAGATCCCACAAGCAAACTGCTCTGTTACCCTCCCGTTCCCCCCGCCCCTCACTGTTACCCTCCATTTCCCATTTCTCTCACTGACAACTCGCAATCAAAGGAGAACGATGGGAGACAGAGAGAGAGAGAGAGAGCGAGAGCAGGAAAACCCACAATCACATCCTGAATTAAATGCATTATTTTGTTTTTAACCATCGAGTTCTCCCACTTCAGCACTGACACTGTTCGGGAATGAAGCAAATACAAAAGGACATTCTGAGGGCCCTCTGAGATTAGGCCTTGAATTGAGGCCTAGTCACAGAGGCTGCATTAAACCTTGGGGACAGAGAACAGTTTTCTCACCCCCTCCCACAGTGAAACAGAACAATCCTCTCCAGCCCCGGAACTGTCCCAGACACGACTGGAAGGAGTGAGAGGGAAAAGGGAGAGTGGGGATGAGGGTGGAGCCAGTGTTCTCCAGACCCTGCCCCTTCCACCCCCCCCCCCCCCCACCCCCGCATTGAAACAACAAATCACGTTGGGATTTCCCTCGACTTTATTACAAGGTGCAACACAGAAGCAAATAGGTGGAGCAACGGGGAAGGATTGCAGGAAAGTGAGTGAAAAAACACCCTCGCCCTCTCTCTCCCCCTCCCTCCTCCTCCACCTCATTCTCTCCCCCTACTCTTGCCCTCCCTCTCGCGACCCACATTCTAGAACCTTTGATCTCTCCCCCTTGCACACTCTGCCTCCCTCACACTTTCCTCTCTTTTCCACTCCCTCTCCCACTGATTCTCTTCCCCTCACCCTCTCTTCTCCTCACTCCCTTCCTCCTCACTTAATTTCTCCCTCCCCCTCACTCCCTCAATTCCTTCCCTTTCACTCTCTTCCCCCTCAGTCTCTGCCCTCACACTCTCCCCTTTACTTTCCATCCCTTAGTCTCTCTCCCTTCACTTCCCCACTCGCCCTCTCCTCTCTCTCCTCCTCACTCTCTGTCTTCACTCTCTCCCTTCCCCTTCAGTGTCTTTCCCCCTCAGTCTTTTCCGTCACACTGTCCCGCCTCAGACCTTCCACTCTCTTCCCCCTCAGTCTTTTCCGTCACACTACCCCGCCTCAGACCTTCCACTCTCTTCCCCCTCAGTCTTTTCCGTCACACTATCCCGCCTCAGACCCTCCCCTTCACTATCCATCCCATCAACCTCTCTCCCCTCAGTTGCTCTTCACTTACTCTCCCCCTTATTCTCTCCTCTGACTCTCTCCCCGTCAGTTCCTCTCCCCGTTCTCTCCCTCCTCTGACTCTCTCCCTCATTCTTCACCTTTCTCCCCCTCACTCCGTCCCTTCACTCCATCTACGCTCACTTTCTCCCCTTCACTCTACCTCTCATTCTCTTCTCTCTCCTCCTCACTTTCATCCCCCACTCTCTCCCCCTCACTCCGTCCCCTCTATCTCTCCGCTTCACCCTTCCCCTCCCCCTGCGTCCCCCGCACTCCCCTCTCATTCTCTTATCCCTCATGCACTATCTTCCCGTCACTCTCCCTCCCCTCCTCACTCTCCCTCCCCTCCTCACTCTCCCTCCCCCATTCTCTCCCTCATTTTTCACCTATTCTCCCCCTCATTCGACCTCCCATCGCGCTCTCCCCTCACACCATCTGCCCTCAACCTCACTCCCCCTCACTCGCTCTTCACCTACTCTCTCCCTCACTCTTCCTGCTCACTCACTCTCTCATTGAGTGTATTTAAGACAGAGATAGATATGTTCTTGATTGGTAAGGGGATCAAATGTTATGGGGGAAATGCGGGAGAATGGGGTTGGAAACTTATCAGCCGTGATTAAATAGTGGAGGAGACTCGATGAGCAGAATAGCTGAATTCTGCTCCTGTATCTTATGGTCTTTTCAGTTTCACGCTCACTGTTAGCGTTTACACTATTTACACTATTATTATTACACAATTATTTACACCAGTCCCCCGCTCTTTATTAGCTTGTGTATATATTAGTTTCAGCATTCCAATGATTCACAATTAGCATTTAACTAATTAATCAATAAGCATTTAATTGTAAATAACTAGTTATACATATTATAAAATCAGGAATATTCATTACAATTACAGAGCAGCAGCACTAACCCTTTCTCTTCCAAGACTCAATAACATAGATCATGTCACAAACTGAGCAGTATTCAGTTAAAACTAGCACAGACCAGACAACACAAAGTTAATTTAAATTGAAATAATAGGTGATGCGAGGAGATTGTTCTGAAGAAATGATATTAATTTGAAAGTGATTAATTCATAGTCTTTGAAGAATTTCCCCGATCCAATGTGATGCTTTTAATGGTGTAGAATATCTACCCACTTTTCAGCACCGGCATCTGCAACTGTAGATGGATGAAAAGCAACAATCCGACAAACACCAGGTAATATCTGTCATGGCAAAATAAACAGTTTGATAAATAATGGTAATATCTGACATCATGCATCTGTCCTGAGATCTTTGGGATAATCCAAAATAAATCATACATTCAGAAATTAAATAAAGCTGAGGTGGGTGTGCAGGAACAGAGTGAAATTGTGAATTCTAGCTTTCTATGCTATCGCTCTGCATCTGCTCAGTGAGATATAAGGAACAAGGAAAGAGGAAACTGCATTTCCGAGGCTCTGATCCTGTGCAATGCTGCGCCAGTGTTCCTGTGTTGCTTTCGTTCGAGGGATGTCGGTTTCAGAGGAAATGTTATCACTTGTTGTCCAACTTAAATGTTATTTGGTTACAGGGCGCTGCGATTTCATTAACCGCTGCAATGCATGGGTTTGTTGCTTGATAGTGGTGTGTGATGTGCGTTTCTGTGGGTTTATGGCTGCGTGTTGAGAGTATTTAAGAGAGATTCTGTGTTTCTCTCTGTGTCAGTACGTGGATAAGAGTGTACAATTGTCTGCGTTTGTGAGTGTGTGGGTGTCAGTTTGGGCCTGTGTGTCTGGAAATAGGTGCAGGTGTGTTATCTTGGAAACAGGAATTACAGAGTGCAGCAGAGTTTACCCACTCCCATTCTGAATGGGATTAGTGTCTGATAACTGCACCAAATGTACACATTACAGTCTGAGATCATCCCCAACTACAATCTCCAGACAATATCTCCCACAGGGAATGAGGGAACAGAGTTCATGTACAGTGTCTGGTGATAAAAGGGTTAATTCACCAGCCGGGGTTCCTGCTGCAAACTCCAATCCCTGTCAATATTGTTCAATATTCACGCTGCAGGAACCGGTTCCCAGATGCAGACATAGGACTTACTGAACTTGTCTGAGGCTCAGAGAGAGCAGCGCCTGCAGTAGCTCGGAGCCGCCAGCAGATGGTGGCATTGTTTCACTTTAATCACCAGATAGTGAAAGAGGTTTTGAGGAGAGGCTGGTGGAGTCTTTAATTCATTCACAGAGACAGAGAGGAAACTCTGACAAGATTGACCAATCTGCCCCCTGCTGGGTACTGTCAGAATCACACACACACTGTTCTCTCTCTGGAGAATGATCTCTGCTGCTCCATTTTGAAAGGAGGTTGAAGTCTCTGTTGCTGAGAACACTGACAACACATTGCTGCTTAAACAATGGTTTGCAGCAATCTTTCCTTCAATGTGGAGACTAAAACTACAACCGTTTTCCAGCTGGGAAACCAGGTAAGCAGGGAAATCAGTGCCAGGCTGGAGGGGCTGATGGAATAGGGAGGGAGAGGGGCAGGAATGAAGGGTTTGGAAGGAGCTGTCGAAGATCTTCACAATTCAGGATTTCACTGTAACCGGTGGAGCAGCAATGTTTATAGATTGAAATGTTCACACTGTCACTGTCAGTCCCCGTCTGGATCCCCGCAGCGACTCCAGCTGTCTCTTCCCATTTGGACTGAACCGATTCCACCGCAGCCTGAAACAGATTAAAGATGAAACAGGAAATAAACAGATTGAACAACAGAGTAAATAACAGGAGACTGGAGTTAATGGGACAAATCTTCTGGTCTCTGGATCGCCAGAGGCCAGACACACATCCGAAGATGAGCATCGCGACCCTGTGGATGTCCCGACGCACTGATCTACCTGGGAATTGTCCCAGAGGTATTAACTACTATTGGGGAACCCCCCTGCTGCAGTTAGAGTCAGATACTTGGGACAGATCCACAAAGTTTACCTGGATAGTTACTCAGGTAATGTTAGACAGCTCACCACCTGGGCTAATACCTGAATAGCACAACCGAGTCCCCCAATCACTTCCCACTGATCCCCATACTCCACCTCCCACAGTCTGACTAGACCCACTCATAGAGTCACAGAGGTTTACAGCATGGAAACAGGCCCTTTGGCCCAACTTGTCCATGCCACCCTTTTTTAAAAAACACCCGAAACTACAGTTCCACCCATATAGACTCAGTGGCTGAACCCTCGGATATATCCCCCCTCAGTACGGCCGTGATGCTTTCCCTAATCAAAAGTGCAACTCCCCCTCCTCTCTTACCTCCTGTTCTATCTTTCCGATAGCATCTGTACCCTGGAACATTGAGCTGCCAGTCCTGTCCCTCCCTTAGCCATGTTTCAGTAATTGCTATAATATCCCAGTCCCATGTACCCATCAATGCCCTGAGTTCATCTGCCTTGCCCGTCAGGCCTCTTGCATTGAAATAAATGCAGTTTAATCTGGAATTCCCTTGCTCTCTGTCTTGCTTCTGTCTGATCTGTCTGGTACTAGGATTACTGACACTGCCTTTACTAATTAATGTGCTCTCTTTAACTTCCGTGCTGTCCTCAAACTTCTCTTTTGTCTCCCTACTGCTTTGGATCCCACCCCCCTGCCAACCTCGTTTCAACGCTCCCGAGCTGCTCGAGCAAATCTCCCCGCCAGGATGTTAGTCTCCCTCCAGTTCAAATGTAACCCATCCTTCTTGAACAGATCAGCCCTTCCCCAGAAAAGATCCCAATGATCCAAAAATCTAAATCCCTGCTCCCTGCACCAGCTCTCAAGCCAGTCATTCATCTGCCTAATCCTCCTATTCCTACTCTCACTAGCACGTGGTACCGATAGTAGTCCTGAAATTACTACCTTCGAGGTCCTACACGTTAGCCTTCTGCCTAACTCTCTGCATTCACATTTCAGGATCTCATCCCTTTTCCTACCTATGTCGTTGGTACCAATATGTACAACGACCTCTGGCTGCTCACCCTCCCCCTTAAGAATGTCCTGCAATCGCTCAGAGACGTCCTTGACCCTGGCACCAGGGAGGCAACACACCATCCTGGAGTCTCGATTGCAGCCACAGAAACGCCTGTCTGTGCCTCTAACTAGCGAGTCCCCGATTACTACTGCTCGCTTGCTCTTTGCCCGACCCTGTCCCACAGCAGAACCAGCTGTGGTGTCACAGGCCTGGCTACTGCTGGTATCTCCCCCTGACAGGCTGTCACTCCCGTAAATCATCTCTCCCTCCCCTCCAGCCCGACTACCTCCCACTAGCCCTTGAACAAATCTGACTAAACCTCCCAACTTGGCCTCATCCGTCCAAACCTCTCCTGTCCTGACACAGAAACATGGAAGATAGGAGCAGGAGGCGGCCATTTGGCCCTTTAAGCCGACTCCAACATCCATCACAATCATGGCTGATCGTCCAACTCAAAAGCCTAATCCTGCTTTCTCCTCATAACCTTTGATCCTGTTCGCCCCAAGTGCTGTATCCAGCCGCCTCTTGAATACATTCTTGACTATCTCTCTGACTTAAACTGATTACTCAAGAACCAACCCAAACCCACTACTCTCCAAAGCTATTAACCAATCCCAACCCCCGACCTCGCAACCAAATCTAACTAGACACCCAACAACATTACCAACTCCCAGCCACCATCCAAACTGCTGATTAACCCTCCAACCCAACACAATACAACCCGACCACCCTCCCGACACCCAGAACTAATCCTTGAACCTCTCCTCAGCTCCCTGACTAACCATTCATCCAGCGACACACCAACCCATTCACTCCCACAATCAACTAACACTTATGGAGCTCCCCGGGGTCACTGTGCTGTAAATAAGGTGTGCTCGCTCTACGTGACTCCACTCTGCTCTGATGGAGATCGCCTGGGTCACTGCTGTAAATAGGGTGCGTGCTCTCTCTTCCCCGACTCTACTCCGCTATGATGGAGCTCCCCGGGGTCACTGCTGTAAATAGGGTGTGTGCTCTCTCTTCCCCGACTCTACTCCGCTATGATGGAGCTCCCCGGGGTCACTGCTGTAAATAGGGTGTGTGCTCTCTCTTCCCCGACTCTACTCTGATGGAGCTCCCCGGGGTCACTGCTGTAAATAGGGTGTGTGCTGTCTCTTCCCCGACTCTTGTCTGCTCTGATGGAGCTCCCAGGGTCGCAGTACCGAAGATCCTGGGAGAAATATGCAGCAGTTTCGGTTTGGGGGAATTTTCACACATACCATTGCTGCTACTTGGAAGATTCAGGCCCATTTCTACTTTAAATCGATTTATATTTTAATTGTTACACTAAAAATTCACACAAACACTCACCAGATCTCCTCCAGACTGCTGCAGGTCTGTATGAGGCGGCGGAGAGCAGGGACAGATTGATCTGTGAAGGAGTTTGATCCCAGGGACAGAATCCTCAGTGACTGGTTTGTACTGAGAGCGGAGGCGAGATCCTCAGCACAAGAATCTGTGAGAGCGTTCTCATACAGACTGGAGACCAGAGAGAGGAATAACAGGAATCAGGCTCAATCCCCAGTGTTTTAAATAATACTGTTAATAACAATAATAATGTATTGTATCAGACATTCCAAACACACAACCTGCATTTCTGTAGAATGAGGAAATACTCAATGCTGAAAATGAAATATAAATAAACTGGAAATGCTCAGCAGGTTCGCTAAATACATGTGAAGAGAGAAACAGGGGTAAAGTTTGAGCTTCCATTGGAACTGGGAACGGGCAGTGAATTGACAGGTTTGAAGTGACAGCGGTGGGTGGCTGGGGAAGAAACAAAGAAAGGACAAACTGGAATTACAGGAGTGATTAAATGATAAAAGTGATGGTGGGACAGGACCACAATCACAGGATCCCCATGTCCTTACTCGGAGTGGCTCGGGAGGGACATGGGATGGTCAGTGGTTTGGGAATGCAGTTTGTGGTGAGGTTGAAGATAATGGCTGTGATTTTACCAGAAGCTCTGAAGTCCCAGCATGGGGATTGGAAATGGGTGGTGTGTCCGTGTGGGCAGGATAGGCAGAGTTATGAAGGTGATATTGTCAGAGGGGGACAATTAACGGCTGGCAGGCAGGGGGAGCTGCCCACTGAGGCAGCCTGGGCACGGGGCAGTCCCGGTTCAGGCAATGCTGGCACCATCTCCAAAGGCAGCAGGACTTTCAAACACAGCAGCTCTGGAGGGAGCAGCGAGGGAGCTCTGCTTACTGAATGAGGGGTTGAAATGTCAGACAGCAGAGCAAGGCTTGCGCACCCGCCCCCCCCCCCCCCCCCCCCGCCCCGCCCCCCCTCCCTCCCCCCCCCCCCCCCCCCTCCCTCCCTGGAGGGGCTCCTCCCGGCTGCTCAGGCTCAGAGGGAGGTCCTGTTCCCTCAGGATGGGAGGAGATTATCCCATCGGTACAAGCCAGTGTGGATGGAGATTGCTGGGAGGTGAGCAGGTTTCAGACACGTGGTTACAGAGTGGAAAAGGATCAATGTCCTGATGTGTTCTGCCACGGTGAGTGCAGCACAGCCTGATATGTGAATAAGAATGAGGGGGAAATTGTGGAAAGAACATCTCCACCCAGACACTGGCAATGCAAAGGACTTGCAGAATCTCACTGGCTGTCCTGTCTGGAGACAATACACATCTCTGTAACCTGTGCTTAATGCTGCCTTCTCTCACATTATCTGTCTCTTTAAGACCTGGTTGGCTGTAGGGATTCGCATTCTAATCAGTATTCTGTAACTTGATTTTGTGTCTCTGTGCCCTGTTTGAGAGCAGATTTCCACTCCATCTGACGAAGGAGCAGCGCTCCGAAAGCTAATGGTATTTGCTACCAAATAAACCTGTTGGACTTTAACCTGGTGTTAAAACTCTTACAATGCAAAGGCAGCAGCATTGACTGTCAGAGACATGTCCGTTAGGCTGGCACCAGCATAGGCTCGAGCAGGGCTGACCAACATATTCACTGGGCAAACACACGTCAATGTTTTTCTCACTCAAGGGGCCGATGAGTAAATTTCAGAATGATAAAGTTTGGCACAGCAGAAATTTCAATTAAAAACTAAACTGAGATATGAAAAGAAACAACTTGCTGAGCACAATAATGAGTAATAAATAAAGATGATTATTAGAGTTTAATCCTCATCAATCACAAATTGTTTCCCACATTTGCTGCAGATCGGCTCAAAAACCTATCAGCAGCAAACATGGGAAAGAAACGGGATGTGATTGGAGGAGCAGCTCCATGCAGATTCTTCCATTCAAACTGAACTGTGTGACTGAGATTCTGGAAACTCACTCCGGGGGCCGCATTGAGGGGCTTCGAGGGTCACATTCCCCCCTTGGTCCACACGTTGGACAACCCTGGGCTACTGCATGTGTTTGATGAGTGAGTAACAGTTTATGTGTTTGGAAAGAGAGCAAACATCATCAGGGAATAAGTGAAGAAGAGTGGAGACATCCAGGTCTTGCCATCCTTACGCCAATGGAAGATGAAGTGCTGGATCAGGAAGGCCTGGGGGCAGAGTGGGTAATTACTGCTGGTGAGATGGGTTGAGTGGGTGGCCTAGTGAATGGGGACAGGAGAGCGTCTGGTGAGGACAAAACATAGAGCTTGTTTATCCATCACTGGTCACAGAGAGCAGTCTGAAGGACGTATTGGGATAGGAACAAAATACCTCGGAACAGCAGAAGGTCATTCAGCCCCTCGAGCATACTCCATCACGGCTGTTGGAATTGTAGTCACAATTATTTTCCCGCTCGCTCCTCTGTAACCCTTGATTCGCTTCTCAATCCAAAGTCATTGCTAACTCAGCTTTGAATATATTCAATGACTCTGCCTGCACTAGTCTCGAGGGAATAGAGTTCCACTCTCCCGCGACCATCTAAAAAAATAAATTTCTCCTCATCTCAGTCTTAAGGGACTGACAATTACATTTTAAAATCTGTCCCCTTGTTCTAGTCTCTCTTACAAGAAGAAACAGCCTCTCAGCAACCACCCTGTCTCATCCCCTCAATGCGATCACTCCCTGAGCCTCTCCACATCCCCTTGAAATATTTTTGCATCCTCCTCACAATGGTGCGAGGGGCAAGGTTTAAAGGAGATGCAAGAGACAGATTTTTTACACAGAGTAGTGGGTGCCTGGAACTCGCTGCCGGGGGAGGTAGTGGAAGCGGATATGGTGGTGACGTTTAAGGGGCGTCTTGACAAGTACATGAATAGGATGGGAATAGAGGGATATGGTCCCCGGAAGGATACGGGGTTTTAGTTAAGTCGGGCAGCATGGTCGGTGCAGTCTTGGAGGGCCGAAGGGCCTGTTCCTGTGCTGTAATTTTCTTTGTTCTTTGTGTTTCTCTCCAATAGAGAGAGACAGTTTGTTACATGTAGCTTCAGGGATACAATTTAATAAACGTGCGGCAATGGGAGGAGATGGGACTCCATGAACCCCACAGCCGGTAAGAGGACCAAACCCTCAGATTTAGCATCATCCTACATCACACTCTAAACACCAAACCAAATGAACTAACCAACTCCACATATACCCAAACAGGCACATTAATATCTGACAGGTTCGGGAAATCCGTGCACTCAGGCAGCACAGGCAGAATCACAGTATTGTGAGAGAGCAGAAGGAGGCCACTCGGCCCATCGTGTCTGCACTGACTCTCCGAATGAGCAATTCACTAAGTGGCATTCCCCCACCTTCCCCCAAATCCCTGTGCATTCCAGAGCTCAACCACTGGCTGCAGGGGACAGCACAATTCTGGCAATGCTGGCACCAGATTTAAAGGCAGCCAGCAGCACTTTTAAAGGCTCTGAAGGGAGCAGTGAGGGAGCCCTGGTTAATGAACAAAGGGCTGAAATGGCAGAAGGCAGATTCAACCCAATTCGCTGACACTAGCCTGGAAATTCTCAAGGCTATATCGGTTTGGAGGGAGGTTCTGTTCCCTCAGGAGTGGAGGAGGAGACCTGTCACATCAACCCAAGCAAGTCTGGATAGAAACTGCCGAGGGCCAGAGCAGGCAGCACGTGGCTGCAGTGAGGCAAAGGATCAATAACCTGAAAAGTTCTGACAAGGTGAGTGTTAAACTTACAGGCTGATATGTGAATAAGGATGAAAGAGGAATGGTGGAAAGAACATCTCCACCCAGACACTGGCAATGTCCAGACAGCAGCATCAATCTTCAGGAACATGTCAGCCTCTCTGTGAAGGGTTCCGGTCAGTCAGAGATGACTGCTGCACTGCCGACACTGAGTGACCATCCTGGTGGTCCCATGATGGGCAGTCTGGCAGCACCATAGGCTTGTGTGTGTCTTTGATGGGTGAGTATCAATGGAAATTTATGTGCTTGTAGAAGAGGGCACAGAGCGTCAGAGAAGGAGCCAAGAGTGACAGTGTCTGGATTGTGTCATCCTTATGCCAATGGAAGATGCAGTGCTGGAGCTGGGAGACCTGGAGGCTGGGTGGGCAATCGCTGATGGTGAGATGGGTTGTGGATCCAGAGAGAGTGAGTGAGTGAGTGGATGGGCACAGGAGAGGCTCTGCTGCTGAGTCCATAACTTGGAGCTTGTGTGTTCATCATTGGTCACATGGAGCTCTGGATTAGGAACAGTCAGAAGTTTAACAGCACCAGGTTAAAGTCCAATAGGTTTATTTGGTAGCAAATGCCACTAGCTTTCGGAGCGCTGCCCCTTCGTCAGGTGGAGTGTAGAAATGCTCACAAACAGGGCATACAGAGACACAAACTCAATTTACAGAATAATGACTGGAATGCAGTCTTTACAGATAATCAAGTCTTAAAGGTACAAACAGTGTGAGTGGAGGGAGCATTAAGCACAGGTTAAAGAGATGTGTATTGTCTCCAGACAGGACAGCCAGTGAGATTCTGCAAGTCCAGACAAGCTGTGGGCCATTCGGCCCATCAATCCTTCACTAACAACAATCCCGCCCAGGCCCTATAACAGTAACCCTACATATTAACTCTGCAAATCCCCCTGACATTAAGTGTCAATTTACCATCGCCGCTCAAACTAGCGTGCACATCTTTGGCATGTGGGAGGAAGCTGGAGTAACTGAAGGAAACCTGCGCAGACACGGAGAGTACATGCAAACTCCACACAATCTGTCACCCAAGGCCGGAATTGACACGGGTCTCTGGCGCTCTGAGTCAGCAGTGCTAACAGTTCTACCACCCTGCCGACCATGATCAGCCGTGGTTCGTCCCAATTGCAGTGAGTATCGGACGAATAATTTCTATATTTTTTCATAAGATAAGCCTGGCATGCCATGAAAGACTCAAGCCAACATTTTCTCAAATGTTTATAAAATACGTTCATAAGGTGACCAAAACTATATACGTTACTTCAGCTGTGCTGTGACCACAAACCTATCAGATTTGTGACTGGCGACCTTTGCTCCCAGGCGAATTGTCCCTCATTGCCTTTTCTGTTGATTTGTCAAAGCTGTCGGATCTTATAATATGAAGTCATGTGACTGGATCAGGTTGGAGATTCTGAGAGTCAGCACACCCGAAGGTAGAAATTCAATACAGTTTGCAGTTGCCAATGACTGGACCTCAGAGGGTGAACCATAACATTATTCCCCCACTCCCTCAACATAAGGATGTGTGGGACTGACATCCCATTGCTCAGGGATCAGAGAGAGAAGCAACAGGAGTCAGAGGAAAAGCAGTTTTCCTTATTCATAACTGACGCCAATAGTAATGGGCAGTGTTTTTTATACAAATACCAGTGGTGAAATTATATTGTTGAATATTCAGTTATTATAAACACAATCTCACACAGTCTGCTACTTACTGCAGTTTCTGTATTTTACAGTCCGGATTCCTCAGAGCCACAGACAGCAGTTTCACTCCGGAATCTCCCAGTTTATTGCCACCCAGATTCAGATCTATCAGTGAGCGGTTTGTACTGAGAGCAGAGGCCAGGTCCTCGGCACAAGAATCGGTGAGATCGTTACCACGGAGACTGGAGATCAGAGAGAGAAAAATAACAGGAATCAGGGTAAATCCACAGTGTTTTTAAGAATAAGATCATTAACAATAATAATGTACAGCGCGGGACATTCAAGAAACACAACTTCAGTTGATACAGAAGGCAAAATTCTACTGATGCTGTAAATCTGAAATATGAATAAATATGTTGGAGACTCTCATCAGGTCAGGCAATATCTGTGAAGATAGAAACAGATTTAGTTTCAGTTCAATTAGCTAAAATTAGAAATTGGAAATAGCGGTGAATTAAATAGTTTTAAGTGACAGGGAGCTGGGGATGGGCGGGTGACAAGGAAAGAACAAAATGGAAGTGCCGGAGTGATTAAATGATAAAAAGGATGATGGTGAAAGGGAAGAGCACAGGATTCCCATGTCCTTACCCTGAGTCACAGGGAGGGACATGGGATGGTCAGTGGCTCAGGAATGGAGTGTGTGGTGGGGTTGAAGATGATGCGACAGAAACCTTTCTCACACTGCCAGTGGTTCGGGTCTGGAATTCACAGCCGGGAAGTGTGGTGGAGGTCGGCTGCATCGAAGCAGTCAAAAAGGAATTAGATGATTATTTGAATATAAAGAATGAGCGGGGATACGAGAAAAACGCTGGAGAATGACTCAAATTCCGAATGCTAATTTGGTGAGCTGGTGCAGACACGATGGGCCAAATGGCCTCATTGTGCACCGTAAGAATTCTGCAAAAATAATGGTTGGAAATGTATCGATATTTCAACTGGAAGTGGTGATGTTGCCGTGTGGACAGTGTTAGTCGCCATAGTCCTCAATAAAATGTTAATATTGATAGGCAAAGGGATCTGGGTGTACAGGTCCACAGATCACTGAAAGTGGCAATGCAGGTGGAGAAGGTAGTCAAGAAGGCATACGGCATGCTTGCCTTCATCGGCCGGGGCACTGAGTTTAAAAATTGTCAAGTCATGTTGCAGCTTTATAGAACCTTCGTTCGGCCGCACTTCGAATATAGTGTTCAATTCTGGTCGCCACTCTACCAGAAGGATGTGGAGGCTTTGGAGAGGGTACAGAAAAGATTGACCAGGATGTTGCCTGGTATGGAGGGCATCAGCTATGAGGAGAGGTTGGAGAAACTTGGTTTGTTCTCACTGGAGCGACGGAGGTTGAGGGGAGACCTGATATAGGTCGACAAGATTATGAGAGGCATGGACAGAGTGGATAGTCGGAAACTTTTTCACAGGGTAGAAGAGTCAATTGCTAGGGGGGCACAGGTTTAAGGTGCGAGGGGCAAGGTTTAAAGGAGATGTACGAGGCAGATTTTTTACACAGTAGTGGGCGCCTGGAACTCGTTGCTGGGGGAGGTAGTAGAAGCAGATATGGTGGTGACGTTTAAGGGGCGTCTTGACAAGTACATGAATAGGATGGGAATAGAGGGATATGGTCCCCGGAAGGATAGGGGGTATTAGTTAAGTCAGGCAGCATGGTGGGTGCAGTCTTGGAGGGCCGAAGGGCCTGTTCCTGTGCTGTAATTTTCTTTGTTCTTTGTGTTTCTCTCCAATAGAGACAGAGACAATTAGTTACATGTAGCTTCAGGGATACAATTTAATAAACGTGCGGCAATGGGAGGAGATGGGATTCCATGAACCCCACAGCCGGTAAGAGGACCAAACCCTCAGATTTAGCATCATCCTACATCACACTCTAAACACCAAACCAAATGAACTAACCAACTCCACATATAACCAAACAGGCACATTAATATCTGACAGGTTCGGGAAATCCGTGCACTCAGGCAGAATCACAGAATTGTTACAGAGGAGGAGGAGGCCATTCGGCCCATTGTGTCTGCACTGACTCTCCGAATGAGCAACTCACCAAGTGTCATCTCCCCACCTTCCCCCAAGTCCCTGCGCATTGCAGAGCTTAACCACTGGCTGCAGGGGACAGCACAATTCTGGCAATACTGGCCCCAGATTAAAAGGCAGCCAGCAGCACTTTTAAAGGCTCTGAAGGGAGCAGTGAGGGAGCCCTGGTTAATGAACAAAGGGCTGAAATGGCAGAAGGCTGATTAAACCCAATTCGCTGACACTTCCCTGGAAATTCTCAAGGCTATATCGGTTTGGAGGGAGGTTCTGTTCCCTCAGGACTGGAGGAGGAGACCTGTCACATCAACCCAAGCAAGTCTGGATAGACACTGCCAAGGGTCTGAGCAGTGGCTGCAATGAGGCAAAAGATGAATAATCTGATATGTTCTGACAAGGTGAGCGTTAAGCCTACAGGCTGATATGTGAATAAGGATGAAAGAGAAATTGTGGAAAGAGACACTGGCAATGTCCAGACAGCAGCATCAATCTTCAGGAACATGTCAGCCTCTCTGTGAAGGGTTACATGGAACATAGGACATAGAACAGTACAGCACAGTACAGACCCTTCGGCCCACGATGTTGTGCCGAGCTTTGTCCAAAACCAAGATCAAGCTACCCCACTCCCTATCATTCTGGTGTGCTCCATCTGCCTATCCAATAACCGCTTGAAAGTTCCTAAAGTGTCCGACTCCACTATGACAGCAGGCAGTCCATTCCACACCCCAACCGCTCTCTGAGTAAAGAGTCAGTCAGAGATGGCTGCTGCACTGCCGACACTGAGTGACCATCCTGGTGGTCCCATGATGGGCAGTCTAAATTAGCGTCAGGTTTGTGTGTGTCTTTGATGGGTGAGTAACAAGGGAAATTTATGTTCTTGTAGAAGAGGGCACAGAGCGTCAGAGAAGGAGCCAAGAGTGACAGTGTCTGGATTGTGTCATCCTTATGCCAATGGAAGATGCAGTGCTGGAGCTGGGAGACCTGGAGGCTGGGTGGGCAATCGCTGATGGTGAGATGGGTTGTGGATCCAGAGAGAGTGAGTGAGTGAATGGATGGGCACAGGAGAGACTCTGCTACTGAGTCCAAAACCTGGTGCTTGTGTGTCTTCCATTGGTCACATGGAGCTCTGGGTTAGGAACAGTCTGCAGGACATGTTGGAATGTGCATTACCCTCTAACATTCTTCACTCTCTCACAAATCAACAGCTGCGGTGAGAGGGAGACGGGCGTGCAGCTCTGAAGATGGGGAGGGGTCAGAGGATGGATTGTCACATTATACTCTATAACGTCCGCCAGAGCAGATAATGTCTCTCACGATTAGCAAAGGGGTTACAATCTGGCAGCACAGGAGAGCACACACAAACCCGAGCAGCTGATGAAGGCAGCAATAGCTGAGTTCACTCACACTCTCGAAGGGACAGGTCATTGTCAGCTTCAGGAAGATGAAATGTGACTGGAGTCTTTAACAATGCAGCAGATACTGGAGCTGCAGCGTAGGATACTTTAACATCCGGTGGAGTTTCCAAAGGCTGTGTGTATCCATACACAAAGGATGGAGGAGTCAATCCAGGCCAGCAGTGTTACCATGTCTCAGGTCTGAGCACAAATAGCATCCTCCACAGAGAGATTGGTGACCTTCATGGAGAGTCACATCCAGCCTCTCACCCACAGGAAATACACATGAACCTGCATGTTCTCACCACCTCCATGAGCTCTGTGGAACACGGGCTGTGGGAGGGGTGGGAAAATGTGCCTGGAGTAACTGTTAGGACCTCCCCAGCTGAGCAGGGAGGGTCCAGTTTGCCCTGAATGGATAGAGGAGCGGCTGCCTGCAGTATTCGGGAGCTCCTCTCAGGATGCCCCTGGTGTGGGCAGTGGGTCCCCTTCTGCTCCGACTGTGACACAAGCACCTCACGAAGCTATGATGACAGAGACAACTCCAGCATCTGTGCAGAGGACCCGCAGTTGGCCGGATCCTTCCAGGACTCAGGAAATCCGAGGACAAAGGCCACGGTCATCGAAATTCCCAGAGGAGAGGAGAGAGGTAAGATGCTGCCTGCAGCTCAGCGGAAAGTGCGGGGATGCCGGTGGTTGTCATGGTGGGGTTGCTTCCTTGGGTTTCACAGGATTATACTTTGTTATTACTGGTCACTTTGTTATGTCTGTATTTTGAGTAAATTCAGAGATGGAGCACCACTAAAAAAATGCTTCACCATATTACTGGGTCTTTAACAGTTCACTGGGAATGTGAGATGGGAAATACAGCACTGAATCAGGTCAATACAATTCCAATACCTTTGTTTCATGCCGTGACGGCTCCAGGGAAATTATAAAACATTCACAGAAACAGCAACAGGGCTGGAGATGGTGAAGATTTATTACACTGAATGGCTGTGAGAGTTAAGGTTCTTGGAAAACATGTCTGCATTACTGAATCTCCATCCTCCCTGACACATATCCCATGTCCCTGGCCTGTGGTCCATGGGGTTCCTCATCATGAAGCATCTGGTCAACATTGTATTGCATCACACTTTCTTCAAAGCTTCTCCACTCTAGATCCAGGTTGTATGGAACACAGCACAACACCTGGACATTTGAGACCCTCGCTGAGTATATTAAATAGTTCCACCAGATCTATCTTTAGAATTCCACTGGCCTGTGCAATGGTCACACTATTTGTCCTGTCGCAGCTGTTTTTTCTCTCTTCCGTGACTGTGTTTGGGTTACACACAGGCACAATTACCCACCTCTACAGTGGGTAGCGCTTGTCTTTATTAATTCTTTCAAGGGATGATGGTATCACTGGCAATGCCAACACTTGCAGCCCATCCCCAATTGCTTTTGAGAAGGAGGTGGTGAGCCATCTTCTTAAATTCTGCAGAGCATCTGGTACAAAACCGCTAGGAAGGGACATCCGGGATTATGATCCCGCATCAGTGATGGAAAAGCAATATATTCCAAGTCAGAATGGTGTGTGGTTTGGAAAGAAATCTGAAGCTGGTTGGTGTCCCATCCTTCTGATATCCTTGGCCATCTCGGTGATGGATAGTGCCTGTTTGGATGATGCTGGCTCAGGAACCTTGGTGAGCTGTTACATTCCACCTTGTATGTGGTAAAATACTGCCACTGTGCGTCAGTGGTAGAGACAGTCAATGTTTAGTTTGGTGAATGGCCAGCTGATCCAGTGGGCTCCTTTTCCATGGATGAGCTTCTTCAGTGTTTTTGAAGCTACAGTCAATCCAGCAAGATGAGCGGATTCCATCACACTGCTGACTTGTGCCTTGGAGATGGTGGGCAAACATTTGGGAGACAGGAGGCGAGTTCCTCATCTCCGAATTCCCAGACTGTGATCTACCCTTGGAGCCATAGTGTTTACTGTTCAATGGTCCCAGTGCGCCCCCACCACTCAGGATGTTGATGGTCGAGGATTCAGCGATGGTGCTGCCATTCAATGTAAAGGGAATATGGTTAGATTCCCGTCTGTTGGAGATGGTCCTTGCCTGGCATTTGTGCAGTGAAACATTACTTGCCATTTATCAGGTTAAGCCTGAAAGTTCTTCAGAGCTCAAGGCGCTAGCTCTGTCGAAGAGTCATCCAGATTCGAAGGGTTAGCTGTTCTCTCTCCACAGAAGCTGTCAGACATGCTGAGCCTTTCCACCATTTTCTGTTTTGTTCAGGTCTTGCTGTTTATGGGCATGGACTGCTTAAGTCTCTGAGGAATTGTGAACAGTACTGAGCATTGTGCAATCATTAGTGAGCATCCTCACTACTGACATTATAATGGAAGGCAGGACATTGATAAAGCAATTGAAGGTGGTTGGGATTTGGACATCACCCTCAGGAACTCCTGCAGTGATGTTCATGAGGCACTGGAAGGATGACACTTTTCTGATGTTCAAGAGCAGACTGATGGAGCAGCAATTCATCAGATTGGATTTGCCCTGTTTTTTTCCACATTGTCCGGTAGATCCAGTGTTGTAGCTGTACTGGAACAGCTTGGCTAGGGGAATGGCTAGTTATGGAGCACAATTCTTCAGTACCATTGCTGGGGTACAGCCAGGCTGACAGAGTTTGCAGCATGCAGTGCCTTCAGTCATTTCTTTACCTCACATGCAGTGAATCAAATTGTCATCTGGAATGCTGGGGACCTCAGGAGGAGGCCGAGATTAATCATTCTACTCAGCACTTCTGGCTGGAGATGGCACTGATGCTCTGGCCTCCCTCATCAGTAATCATGGAATTCTTGTGGCATGTTTATAGAATCATAGAATTCCCACAGTGTAGAAGGAGGCCCTTTGGCCCATCGAGTCTTCACCAATTCTTTGAAAGAATATCATATCCAGGCCCTATCTCTGTAATTCCACATATATGGCCCACTAATCCCCGTAACCTACACACCCTGAGATACCAAGGGACAACTTAGCATAGCCAATCAACCGAACCTGCACATCTTTGGACTGTGGGAGAAAATTGGAGCACCCAGAGGAAACCCACACAGACACGGGGAGAACGTGCAAACTCTACACATCAAGTCACCCAAGGCCGGAATTGAACCCTGGTCCCTGGCGCTGTGAGGCAGCAGTGCTAACCACTGTGCCACCTTGTTGCTTAATGTAACCGGCATGTCCAACATTTTGTGGCATGTCTAACACTATTTATGACTGGATATGGCAAGACAGCAGATCTCTGATCTGATCCATTGGTTTTGGTGTGATTGAGCTCGGTCTATCATATGCTGCGTCCGCTCTGTGGTCTGGTGGCCGTGTGCTGGAGCTTCACATCTCATCTTTAGATAAACCCAAGTCTCATTTGGTAGTACATGTAAAGAAAATTAGTTGTAGTAACACAGTACTGGTTGCTGGGGAAAGCCACTGTCAGCTTCCGATAAATGAAAAGGTACAGTTCACCTCTCCTGCCTGTTTCCTGTCACTCAGATAACTTCATATTCAGGCTGCCTTTGCCTCTTTTATTTCATGGTCTCCAACTTTGCTCCCAAGCTTATTTTGTGTCTACTAATAGCGGACAGTGTTTTTAATAACAGGAATACTGACAGCAATGGTATATTTAGTATCATTATTTGTGTTCTTAAAAACAATGTCCATTATTAATAGGGACATCATTCAGACTATTCTGCACTGTGATTATTGCCATTGCCAGCTGAGCTGTGCCTTGAACTGCTGGGCTGTGAGCTCTGGAATTCTCTTCATAACCCTCCCCACCTCCATCTCTGCATTCTCTTTTCAGATGCTCCTTAAGCTCCGTTTAACGTAAATTTGAGAGTGGATCCCTCGGCATAAAACTCATCAGAATTCAATGTAGTTTGTAATCTGCCTCACCGATATACTGCAGTTTTCTACATTTAATCAAACTGAGAAGCCGACAGACATAAACATCTATAATCTGAATGACAAATTAAACTAAATTGAACATGCGACCAGCCATATCTGGGAATTCTATAAACATTTAATTGTTTTGTCCATCTTTTTTATTCTCATGAATGGATTTGAGAATAATTATAAATGATTAGTTAATTCTTTCACTCCTGAATCTCGCAGTTTATTGTAACTCAGGTTCAGACACATCACTGACTGGTTTGTACTGAGAGCAGAGGTGAGAATATCTGAGGCTGTTACTCTCCAAACTGGAGATCAGAGAGAGAAAGATTTCAGGAATCAGAGTAAATCCGTGATGTTTAACACGAATACTGACAGGAATGATGTGGAATGGTTATTAATGACACGATTACTGACACTGATAATAATTTACAGTGTCAGACCATCCACTGATTATTAACACAATCTCACACAGTCTGATACTTACTCCAGTTTCTGTATTTTACATTCTGGATTCCTCAGAGCCGCAGACAATAGTTTCACTCCTGAATCTCCCACTTTATTGTCACCCAGACTAAATGGAGAAAGTGAGAAACACATTAAATTCAGATTAATGTTCAGCAGAAAAAATAGCTGGATCTATTTTTGTGTCAGAAACTTAGCACGAGTGGTGACCTGATTCAAGTTACGATATTATATCTCATCCAAGTTGATCTTTCTCTGCACCCCAGCTGTGACTGTAACACTGCATTCTGGACTCTTTCCTTTCCTTCCCTATGTGCGGTATGCTTTGGCACTAATAAATGTGACAATATTAAATTAGATAATATCAAACCCTTTCTGTTGAATGGAAAAGACAATAGTCAGCATTGAAAAATGAAGAACAATTAACTCTTTTACACCTCTCAAAATGTATATTTTGTTTAATTGTCCATGGGATATGGGTGTCGCTGGCTAGACCAGCATTTATTTCCCACTGCTAATGGCCCCCAGAGGAGGTGATGCCCACATCCTGTGAACAAGCAAGTAACGTTTATACATGTCCCACATTCTGGTCTCATTTGCTGATCATCAGAATTACCCTCCTGAATCTCACTGACCCTGCTAAGTTTCCGGAAATTCAAATCATTTCTGGTTACATAAATCCAGGATTTTATGAGAATTGTACATTTCACAGAGGGTTAAATGATAAAGCTGTGAGAGTGGATCGCTCGGGATTCCCCGTGCTTCTTAACTACTGACATTATAACATCTGTATAATATCTCAGGGTGAGTTAAAGTGTGAAACTGTGCTTACTGTTGCTTTAAGGTCCATCCCCTAAATTTTATACAACAAGGAAAGAATATTCTCCCATTAGAAAGTTGAAATATTTCTGTTTGATGAGTTTATAGGGGAGGGGTGTCTCCCGCTACATTCCACAGTAAACAGGCTCTACATTTTCTGCAGGTCTGGCTCGTGTTCTATCTCCGGGAATTACCATGAGTTCTTACTTCCAGTCGATCCTCACATTGAATCATAGAATCATAGAAACCCTATAGTGCAGAAGGAGGCCATTCGGCCCATCGAGTCTGCACCGACCACAATCCCACCCAGGCCCTACCCCCACATATTTACCTGCTAATCCCTCTAATCTACGCATCTCAGGACTCTAAGGGGCAATTTTTAAACTGGCCAATCAACCTAACCCGCACATCTTTGGACCGTGGGAGGAAACCGGAGCACCCGGAGGAAACCCACACAGACACGAGGAGAATGTGCAAACTCCGCACAGACAGTGACCCGAGCCGGGAATCGAACCCGGGACCCTGGAGCTGTGAAGCAGCAGTGCTAACCACTGTGCTACTGTGCCGCCCAGGGAAAGGGTTATCCGCAAACCCGGTTTCATATCACTGACAGTTTGACTGGAGATTTTCCAGCAGCAGGTTTCCTCATTCAGGAAATTCTGGTTTCCTCGGCTCAGATGTAAGCTCTGCAGTCCTGCCACATTTAGCTGTGAATGGTAGTGGATGATGAAACAACAGAAGGAGGAGGCTCCACAAATATCCCATCCTCATGACGGAGACGACTAATACATCAGTGCAAAAGATATGGCTCAAATATTAGTAACTAACTTCAGTGGCTAAACCGTTCAGAGGTCCCCAGCATCACAGATATTTATCAGCGAATTCGATTCACTCCACGTGATGTCAAGAAATAGCTAAAGATAATGGATACTGCAAAGACCACAGATCTTGACAATAATCCAGTAACTGTACTGAAGATTACTGCTCCAGAAGCTGCTCTGTTCCTCGCCAAGCTGTTCCAGTAGAGCTACGACACTGATGTTTACCTAAAATAGTGGGAAATTGCCCAGATATGACCGTAAACAAAAAGGAAAGAACAAATCCAATCTGTCCATTTACCACCCCATCAGTCTCCTCTCAATCACCAACAGAGGAAGGCGTCATCGAGACTATCAAGCAGCATTTAATTAGCAATGACCTGCTCGCTGACTCTGAGCTTGTGCTTACTCAGGGTCACTCAGTCCCCTACCTCATTACAGCCTTGATGTAAACACGGACGGCAGAGCTGAACTCAGGATGTGAGATGAGAGTGTCTGCCCTTGACATCATGGCAGAATGTGACCACATGTAGCAAAAAGGAGCCAGAGAAAAACTGAAGTCAATGGAAATGAGAGAAAAAAAACTATCTGCCGGTTGGAGCAACACCAGCACAAAGGAAGTTAGTTATGGTTGTTGGACCATCTGCATGATGCAGTGCAACAACTCACCATGGCTCGTTACACAGCACTGCCCAGTCTGTGATTTCTATCCCTAAGGACAAGGGCAGCAGATGAATGGAAACATCATCACCTGGAAGTTCCCTTCCAAGATACACACCATCCTGACTTGGAAACATATCACCGTTCCTTCAGTGACTGGGTCAAAATCCTGGAACTCTCTTTCTCACAGCTCTGTGGGTGCACCTACACCACAGGAGTCCCTAAATGCAATTCCAGTGATATAATTGTGAGCATAGTTGCTTTCCAAGCAGTTGATAGGGGTTTAATTCCCAGATATCTCAGTTTGTTGGAGTGTGTGAAGAGAGGGTCATCTCAACTCCAGGAAATGACAGCAGGAAGTTCTCAGGAGAGTGCCCTCGTCCCAACCATCTTCAGCTACTTCATCAATTAAATTTCATCCATCATAAAGTCAGAAGTGGAGATGTTTGCTGATGTCTGTACAACGTTCAGCACCATTCTCGACTCCGCAAGATAGTAATGCAGGACCTGTCCATATTTAGCAAGGCTTGAACAATATTCAAGGAAGGCTGACAAGTGCCAGGCGATGACCATCTCCACCAAGAATGAATACAATCAACTCCCTTTACATTCAATGGGATTATCATCACCTGAATCCTGAGTATCAGCACCTTCGATGCTACCATTGGCCAGAAACAGACTAGACATATCATTACTGTGGATTTTAGAGAAGATTGAAGGCCAGGAACTCTGCGCAGAGTAACTCACCTCCTGACTTCCAAATACATTTCCACCATCGACAAGACACATGTCAGGAATTTAATTAAATACCATCCACTTGTCTGCATGAGTGCAGCTCAAGATTCAGGAAGCTCGCCACCATCCAGGATAACTCTGCTTGTTGACTGGTGCTCCACGTTCAACATTCATTCCATCCACCACAGAGGTACAGAGCGAGCAGTGTGTACCATCTACAAGATGCAGTGCAACAACTCCCAATGGCTCGTTACACAGCACCTTCCAATCCTGTGATTTCTATCCCTAGAAGGACTAGCAGATAAATGGAAACATCTCCACCTGGAAGTTCCCTTCAAGATACACATCATCCTGACTTGGAAAGATATCGCTGTTCCTGGGTCAAACTCCTGGGACTCTCTTTCTCACAGCACTGTGGGTGCACCTACACCACAGGAGTCCCTAAATGCAATGATGGTGATATCATAGCGAGCATAGTTGCTTTCCAAGCGGTTGATACAGGTTTAAATCCCAGCTATCTCAGTTTGTTGGAGTGGATGAAGAGAGGACCAGGAGGCAGTAACCACAACCGAAAAGACTGGGTCAATCCAATTTAGTCAAGTCTGCGGCTCCAGCCTGGAGCAGTAGTGTTAAACTTAGCTGAGGGTTGGAGGGTCAGTTGATCATTCAGCTACTCTGAGCCGGCCCACGCTGAGTTCAAAAGGGAAATGGTGAATCTAATAGCGACACAGAGGAAACTAAATTCATTGGTTGGTAAAAAAAAAATGCCGTTTGTGACTGGCTTTATATTGCTGTGAACTGGAAGAAGCAACAGAAAGGGTCAGTGATGGTTCTGCTGTTGATGTGGTGGACATGGATATTCAAAAATCATCTGATGCAGTGACACAACAGACTTGTGGCATAAGCTCATAAAATAAATGGGAAAGTAGCAACGTGGATACAAAATTGGATGAACAAAGAGTAATGGATATTTTTAAGGCTGGAGGATGTCGGTAATGGAGAACCCAAGCAGTTGGTATTGGGATCCTTGCTTTTCCCTGATATATGTGAATGATCTAGGTGTTTGGGCGGCACGGTAGCACAGTGGTTAGCACTGCTGCTTCACAGCTCCAGGGACCTGGGTTCGATTCCTAGCTTGGGTCACTGTGTGGAGTTTGCACATTCTCCTCGTGTCTGAGTGGGTTTCCTCGGGGTGCTCCGGTTTCCACCCAGTCTAAAGATGTGCGGGTTAGGTTGATTGGCCATGCTAAAATTGCTCCTTAGTGTCCTGAGATGTGTAGGTTACAGGGATTAGAGGGTAAAACATGTAGGGATATGGGGGTAGGGCCTGGGTGGGATTGTGGTCGGTGCAGACTCGATGGGCCGAATGGCCTCTTCCTGCACTGTAGGGTTTCTGTGGTTTGCAGTCTCGAGGAAAATTTCAAAGTTTGTTGATCACAGAACAGTTTGAGGCATTGTAAACTGTGAGAAGAGCTTGGGACTGAAAAACAGACTATGGTGGAGTGTACAGATAGATGGCAGATTAAGTTCAATGCAGAGACGGGTGAGGTGATACTTTCAGGAAACATGCACATGAGGAAGCAATATAAAATAATCGGTAGAATTGTTAACGGATTGCAGGATCAGAGGGACTGAACACATTGTGCATCGATCATTGCCATTGGCAGGGCAAGTGTAGGTAGCAATTAATAAAGAAAACAGCATCTTGGGCTTCACTGTTATGTAATAGTTTGTGTTTGTGGGCATTACACAGTAATTCATGAGTTTAAGTTTAATTTGTGTTTCTGTGCTTGTGAGCTCAGAAAGGGCCAAAACTTTAATTTCACTTCATGTTAAACAAAGCTGCCCGCCTGCGGGTTTTTGGTTTCAATTTAAACTGTCCCTACATTTTAATTTAAGGTTTACGACGTTGTAAGAGTTATAGAGGTTTAAAGAAATGGTTGCTTCTATTCAGAGGCCCACAATGAATGATAGAAGCTCTGAGTTTCAGTTACAACCAGTTAATCCAAGAAGCAAGACGGAGTTCACAGAGGCTGCCAGTAGAGGCAGCGCAACGCAGGCATTCAGAAAGCAACCCGAACTGATGATGTCACCAGTGATCACGTGACTTATAAAGGGACATTGTCCCAATATAACACACACCGACTGTAATACATAACACAGGGAGAGCGCAGTAAAATAATCCTGATCATAATTAAACACAAACTGTAAGCTGCACCGAACAAGAGAAACTAATTTCTGTATAGCATCGTACAGAATCAGATGGTTTCTGTTGGGAGAGGGAATGATCCTTTTTCAGATTTTGGAGGGAGGCCTTTACAGCTCTAATTATTTAAAATCCATCCCAATAATGTTTTTATTCATTTAAGGAATGTGGGCACCGCTGGTTATGCCAACATTTATTGCCCATGCCTATTCCAGGAGAATCTGCCTTCTTGAAATGATGTAGTTTTATCAGAGAATCTGGATTTATTACAGGCTCAGAAGGAGGCCAATCGGCCCATCATATCTGCATCTGCTCTCAAATGAGCATTATTACTTTGTGCCATTCTCCCACACTTTGTGACCATTGGACATTGTTTCTCTCTTGATGTCCTCGAATGAACATGCCTCTGTTTTATTAGAACAAAGGAAATGGCTTCTCAACAATGAAAATATCCGCTCTGAGACCAAACAGTTACCTCAACTCCTGACACTTGTGCAGAACGGGTCCCAGCCGCTGGAGCCCTTCACACTGAATGTTGCATTCCTCTAGATCGAGGTGTTTTATTGTATCACAGAGTCCAATGACATGAGACAGGACCGCACAGTCAATCGGGGTCAGTCGCAATCCGCGAAATGAAAGTTTTTCCATAGATCCCACTGTGTTCCGAACCAGTGCTTTATTCTGAGACTCAAACAGGTAGTGGAATGTGTTCAGGAGCTTCCTCTTCCCAGTTTCAGTCTGTGTGTCTCCAATCTGCCC
Organism: Mustelus asterias; assembly: GCF_964213995.1. NCBI lineage: Eukaryota > Metazoa > Chordata > Chondrichthyes > Carcharhiniformes > Triakidae > Mustelus > Mustelus asterias. The sequence goes on from NW_027590908.1 coordinate 120,842, forward strand.
TTCAACCTTCTCCTTCACCCAGTCAATCACTCGGCAGGTTGTTTGATGAAGAAATGGACCCAGAAACTCCACCAGGGGTCGAGCTGACTGTGGGGAGGACAGACCAGCAACAAAACGGAGAAATATCTCAAATCGCCCATCTTCCTCACTGTGGGCTTCACTGAGGAGTTTCCCGATCTCCCCAGGATCTGGAGTCAGGAATTGTGTGAGTGCAGCTACAAACTCTTGGATGGTGAGGTGTGGGAATGTGTAAACCACACTCTGGGCAGATTCATCTCTCTCCAAAAGTTCCATCAGGAACCCAGACAGGAACTGGGAAGATTGTAGATTGTACTCAATCAAATCTCCATTTCTAAACACAATCTTCTTCTTGGAGATTCCTGTGAAGGCCATCTCACCAAGCTTCAGTAACACATCACGGGGGTTTTCAATCTCTCGGCCATGGTTTTTCAGAATGTTGTAAATATAGTAGGAATATAGTTGGGTGATGGTCTTGGGAACTTGCTGCTGTTTCCTGTCTCTTTGTGTAAAGAAGGGACCCAGTGACAGACCGAGGATCCAGCAGTAGGAAGGGTTGTAACACATGGTGTACAGGATCTCGTTCTCCTCCACGTGTTTGAAAACAGCTGCTGCCACCATCTGATCTTCAAAACACTTGTTGAAATATTCCTTCCGTTCATCACCAACAAATCCCAGGATTTCAGCCCAGACACTGATCTTAGCCTTTTCCAATAAATGTAATGCAGTGGGGCGGCTGGTCACTAACACTGAACATCCTGGGAGCAGCTTGTGCTGTATTAAACTGTACACAATGTCAGACACTTCACACCAGCATTCGGGATCTGTGCACATGTACTGAGGTTCTGTATTTCTCCGATTGTCAGCAAAATCAATCCTGTCCTTGAATTCATCCAAACCATCGAATATAAACAGCAATCCTTTTGGGTTCTTCCAGAGCTCTCCCAGAATATTCCCAAAGTAGGGATACTGATCCAATATCAGATTCCTCAGGTTTATTCTACAGTTAATAGTGTTCAAATCCCGGAATTTAAAACTGAAAACAAATTGAAAGTGTGGGTATATTTTCCCAGTGGCCCAGTCATGAACAATCTTTTGTACCATTGTTGTTTTTCCAATTCCCGGCACTCCGCTCACTGCTGCTGAATTCCCAGATTTGGATTTTCTCTGGGAAAAGCTGCTCTGAAACAATTGATCAGTTCGGATTTTTTCCAGTTCTTTCCGGAGATCTTTCTCTCTCCATTCTTCATGGTCTCGGCCTCTTGCCAGCAGTTCATGTTCGACAAGTGTCCGATCTCGAACAGTAGAAATAACCGTGAGCTCAGCGTATCGATCAACCAGCTGGAAAATCTTAACCTTCTCCTTTATGAGGATAGTGTTCACTCTCAGTGTTTCAGTTTGTCCCCGGAGTGTCTCCTTGTGTTTCTGCTGAACATCTTCAATTAGAACAGAGAGAAAATGTTTATTATTGTTATTGGCTTTAATAAGTAAATTCTCAAGACCACTTTGCTGAAAAGATAGATTTAATTCATTAAAAGTTAATGGAAATCTCATTTGAAAGTGAACAAAAGCCGAGAAAATTTTCACATCCTCACTTGATTCTATATTTACTGAATGCAGATTTCTTTGCAGGTAATATTTTCTCTCTAATGGTGAATACTATCCAAGCTGCCGTGTATTGTCGACAGTACAAATCCCCACGTGATCCTGATTGCACAACAATGGAGATTCCAGTCGTTCAACGTTTGAATCCTTCAGTGATGTTTCTGCAGCAGAGTTCTGGATATTGTGAGGAGTTGGGGCACAGATTGCTCAGCGGCTGAATGCGATCATAGCAGATTTTTACTGTTTTTACCTGTGGTGCTGTGCACACTCGGAGGGAGAAAACTGTATACCACATGCGACCGTATGGAAATACCCCTCCATCTCAGCACCCAGCCAGGTGGGCACAGCGCCTCAGCACCCAGCCAGGTGGGCACAGCGCCTCAGCACCCAGCCAGGTGAGCACAGCGCCTCAGCACCCAGCCAGGTGGGCACAGCGCCTCAGCACCCAGCCAGGTGGGCACAGCGCCTCAGCACCCAGCCAGGTGGGCACAGCACCTCAGGACCCAGCCAGGTGGGCACAGCGCCTCAGGACCCAGCCAGGTGGGCACAGCGCCTCAGGACCCAGCCAGGTGGGCACAGCGCCTCAGCACCCAGCCAGGTGGGCACAGCGCCTCAGCACCCAGCCAGGTGGGCACAGCACCTCAGGACCCAGCCAGGTGGGCACAGTGCCTCAGCACCCAGCCAGGTGGGCACAGCGCCTCAGCACCCAGCCAGGTGGGCACAGCGCCTCAGCACCCAGCCAGGTGGGCACAGCGCCTCAGCACCCAGCCAGGTGGGCACAGCGCCTCAGCACCCAGCCAGGTGGGCACAGCGCCTCAGCACCCAGCCAGGTGGGCACAGCGCCTCAGGACCCAGCCAGGTGGGCACAGCGCCTCAGCACCCAGCCAGGTGGGCACAGCGCCTCAGCACCCAGCCAGGTGGGCACAGCGCCTCAGCACCCAGCCAGGTGAGCACAGCGCCTCAGCACCCAGCCAGGTGGGCACAGCGCCTCAGCACCCAGCCAGGTGGGCACAGCGCCTCAGCACCCAGCCAGGTGGGCACAGCACCTCAGGACCCAGCCAGGTGGGCACAGCGCCTCAGGACCCAGCCAGGTGGGCACAGCGCCTCAGCACCCAGCCAGGTGAGCACAGCGCCTCAGCACCCAGCCAGGTGGGCACAGCGCCTCAGCACCCAGCCAGGTGGGCACAGCGCCTCAGCACCCAGCCAGGTGGGCACAGCACCTCAGGACCCAGCCAGGTGGGCACAGCGCCTCAGGACCCAGCCAGGTGGGCACAGCGCCTCAGCACCCAGCCAGGTGGGCACAGCGCCTCAGCACCCAGCCAGGTGAGCACAGCGCCTTAGCACCCAGCCAGGTGGGCACAGCGCCTCAGCACCCAGCCAGGTGGGCACAGCGCCTCAGCACCCAGCCAGGTGGGCACAGCACCTCAGGACCCAGCCAGGTGGGCACAGCGCCTCAGGACCCAGCCAGGTGGGCACAGCGCCTCAGGACCCAGCCAGGTGGGCACAGCGCCTCAGCACCCAGCCAGGTGGGCACAGCGCCTCAGCACCCAGCCAGGTGGGCACAGCACCTCAGGACCCAGCCAGGTGGGCACAGTGCCTCAGCACCCAGCCAGGTGGGCACAGCGCCTCAGCACCCAGCCAGGTGGGCACAGCGCCTCAGCACCCAGCCAGGTGGGCACAGCGCCTCAGCACGCAGCCAGGTGGGCACAGCGCCTCAGCACCCAGCCAGGTGGGCACAGCGCCTCAGCACCCAGCCAGGTGGGCACAGCGCCTCAGGACCCAGCCAGGTGGGCACAGCGCCTCAGCACCCAGCCAGGTGGGCACAGCGCCTCAGCACCCAGCCAGGTGGGCACAGCGCCTCAGCACCCAGCCAGGTGGGCACAGCGCCTCAGCACCCAGCCAGGTGGGCACAGCGCCCCAGGACCCAGCCAGGTGGGCACAGCGCCTCAGGACACAGCCAGGTGGGCACAGCGCCTCAGGACCCAGCCAGGTGGGCACAGCGCCTCAGGACCCAGCCAGGTGGGCACAGCACCTCAGCACCCAGCCAGGTGGGCACAGCGCCTCAGCACCCAGCCAGGTGGGCACAGCGCCTCAGCACCCAGCCAGGTGGGCACAGCGCCTCAGGGCCCAGCCAGGTGGGCACAGCGCCTCAGGACCCAGCCAGGTGGGCACAGCGCCTCAGCACCCAGCCAGGTGGGCACAGCGCCTCAGGACCCAGCCAGGTGGGCACAGCACCTCAGGACCCAGCCAGGTGGGCACAGCACCTCAGGACCCAGCCAGGTGGGCACAGCGCCTCAGGGCCCAGCCAGGTGGGCACAGCGCCTCAGCACCCAGCCAGGTGGGCACAGCGCCTCAGTGCCCAGCCAGGTGGGCAGAGTGCTTCACAGCGCCTCAGGACCCTGCCAGGTGGGTACAGCGCTTCAGGACCCTGCCAGGTGCATACAGCATGTGCAGATCCTGCCAAGTGTGTACAACGTATCGGGATCCTGTCTGGTATCTACAGCATTTCAGTGTCTCAGGCTCAGGCCAGGTGTGTACAGGGTTTCTCAGTGAATCAGGATCCTGCCAGGTGAGTACAGGGTTTCTCAGTGAATCAGGATCCTGCCAGGTGAGTACAGGGTTTCTCAGTGAATCAGGATCCTGCCAGGTGAGTACAGGGTTTCTCAGTGAATCAGGATCCTGCCAGGTGTGTACAGGGTTTCTCAGTGAATCAGGATCCTGCCGGGTGAGTGCAGGGTTTCTCAGTGAATCAGGATCCTGCCAGGTGAGTACAGGGTTTCTCAGGGAATCAGGATCCTGCCAGGTGAGTACAGGGTTTCTCAGGGAATCAGGATCCTGCCAGGTGAGTACAGGGTTTCTCAGTGACTCAGGATCCTGCCGGGTGAGTACGGTGTTTCTCAGTGAATCAGGATCCTGCCAGGTGAGTACGGTGTTTCTCAGTGAATCAGGATCCTGCCAGGTGTGTACAGGGTTTCTCAGTGAATCAGGATCCTGCCAGGTGAGTGCAGGGTTTCTCAGTGAATCAGGATCCTGCCAGGTGAGTACAGGGTTTCTCAGTGAATCAGGATCCTGCCAGGTGAGTACAGGGTTTCTCAGTGAATCAGGATCCTGCCGGGTGAGTACAGGGTTTCTCAGTGAATCAGTCTCCTGCCAGGTGAGTACAGGGTTTCTCAGTGAATCAGGATCCTGCCGGGTGAGTACAGGGTTTCTCAGTGAATCAGGATCCTGCCAGGTGAGTACAGGGTTTCTCAGTGAATCAGGCTCTGGCCAGGTGTGTACAGGGTTTCTCAGTGAATCAGGATCCTGCCAGGTGAGTACAGGGTTTCTCAGTGAATCAGGATCCTGCCAGGTGAGTACAGGGTTTCCCAGTGAATCAGGATCCTGCCAGGTGAGTACAGGGTTTCTCAGTGAATCAGGATCCTGCCAGGTGTGTACAGGGTTTCTCAGTGAATCAGGATCCTGCCGGGTGAGTGCAGGGTTTCTCAGTGAATCAGGATCCTGCCAGGTGAGTACAGGGTTTCTCAGTGAATCAGGATCCTGCCGGGTGAGTGCAGGGTTTCTCAGTGAATCAGGATCCTGCCAGGTGAGTACAGGGTTTCTCAGGGAATCAGGATCCTGCCGGGTGAGTACAGGGTTTCTCAGGGAATCAGGATCCTGCCAGGTGAGTACAGGGTTTCTCAGGGAATCAGGATCCTGCCAGGTGAGTACAGGGTTTCTCAGTGACTCAGGATCCTGCCGGGTGAGTACGGTGTTTCTCAGTGAATCAGGATCCTGCCAGGTGAGTACGGTGTTTCTCAGTGAATCAGGATCCTGCCAGGTGTGTACAGGGTTTCTCAGTGAATCAGGATCCTGCCAGGTGAGTGCAGGGTTTCTCAGTGAATCAGGATCCTGCCAGGTGAGTACAGGGTTTCTCAGTGAATCAGGATCCTGCCAGGTGAGTACAGGGTTTCTCAGTGAATCAGGATCCTGCCGGGTGAGTACAGGGTTTCTCAGTGAATCAGTCTCCTGCCAGGTGAGTACAGGGTTTCTCAGTGAATCAGGATCCTGCCGGGTGAGTACAGGGTTTCTCAGTGAATCAGGATCCTGCCAGGTGAGTACAGGGTTTCTCAGTGAATCAGGATCCTGCCAGTTGAGTACAGGGTTTCTCAGTGAATCAGGATCCTGCCAGGTGTGTACAGGGTTTCTCAGTGAATCAGGATCCTGCCAGGTGAGTGCAGGGTTTCTCAGTGAATCAGGATCCTGCCGGGTGAGTACAGGGTTTCTCAGTGAATCAGGATCCTGCCAGGTGAGTACAGGGTTTCTCAGTGAATCAGGATCCTGCCAGGTGTGTACAGGGTTTCTCAGTGAATCAGGATCCTGCCGGGTGAGTGCAGGGTTTCTCAGTGAATCAGGATCCTGCCAGGTGAGTACAGGGTTTCTCAGTGAATCAGGATCCTGCCGGGTGAGTGCAGGGTTTCTCAGTGAATCAGGATCCTGCCAGGTGAGTACAGGGTTTCTCAGGGAATCAGGATCCTGCCGGGTGAGTACAGGGTTTCTCAGGGAATCAGGATCCTGCCAGGTGAGTACAGGGTTTCTCAGGGAATCAGGATCCTGCCAGGTGAGTACAGGGTTTCTCAGTGACTCAGGATCCTGCCGGGTGAGTACGGTGTTTCTCAGTGAATCAGGATCCTGCCAGGTGAGTACGGTGTTTCTCAGTGAATCAGGATCCTGCCAGGTGTGTACAGGGTTTCTCAGTGAATCAGGATCCTGCCAGGTGAGTGCAGGGTTTCTCAGTGAATCAGGATCCTGCCAGGTGAGTACAGGGTTTCTCAGTGAATCAGGATCCTGCCAGGTGAGTGCAGGGTTTCTCAGTGAATCAGGATCCTGCCGGGTGAGTACAGGATTTCTCAGTGAATCAGGATCCTGCCAGGTGAGTACAGGGTTTCTCAGTGAATCAGGATCCTGCCAGGTGAGTACAGGGTTTCTCAGTGAATCAGGATCCTGCCAGGTGAGTACAGGGTTTCTCAGTGAATCAGGATCCTGCCAGGTGAGTGCAGGGTTTCTCAGTGAATCAGGATCCTGCCAGGTGAGTGCAGGGTTTCTCAGTGAATCAGGATCCTGCCGGGTGAGTACGGTGTTTCTCAGTGAATCAGGATCCTGCCAGGTGTGTGCAGGGTTTCTCAGTGAATCAGGATCCTGCCAGGTGAGTACGGTGTTTCTCAGTGAATCAGGATCCTGCCGGGTGAGTACAGGGTTTCTCAGTGAATCAGGATCCTGCCAGGTGAGTACAGGGTTTCTCAGTGAATCAGGATCCTGCCAGGTGAGTACAGGGTTTCTCAGTGAATCAGGATCCTGCCAGGTGAATACAGGGTTTCTCAGTGAATCAGGATCCTGCCAGGTGAGTACAGGGTTTCTCAGTGAATCAGGATCCTGCCAGGTGAGTGCAGGGTTTCTCAGTGAATCAGGATCCTGCCAGGTGAGTACAGGGTTTCTCAGTGAATCAGGATCCTGCCTGGTGTGTACAGGCTTTCTCAGTGAATCAGGATCCTGCCAGGTGTGTACAGGGTTTCTCAGTGAATCAGGATCCTGCCAGGTGTGTGCAGGGTTTCTCAGTGAATCAGGATCCTGCCAGGTGTGTACAGGGTTTCTCAGTGAATCAGGATCCTGCCAGGTGAGTACAGGGTTTCTCAGTGAATCAGGATCCTGCCAGGTGAGTGCAGGGTTTCTCAGTGAATCAGGATCCTGCCAAGTGTGTACAGGGTTTCTCAGTGAATCAGGATCCTGCCAGGTGAGTACAGGGTTTCTCAGTGAATCAGGATCCTTCCTGGTGTGTACAGGGTTTCTCAGTGAATCAGGATCCTGCCAGGTGAGTACAGGGTTTCTCAGTGAATCAGGATCCTGCCAGGTGAGTGCAGGGTTTCTCAGTGAATCAGGATCCTGCCAGGTGAGTGCAGGGTTTCTCAGTGAATCAGGATCCTGCCAAGTGTGTACAGGGTTTCTCAGTGAATCAGGATCCTGCCAGGTGTGTACAGGGTTTCTCAGTGAATCAGGATCCTGCCAGGTGAGTACAGGGTTTCTCAGTGAATCAGGATCCTGCCAGGTGAGTACTGTGTTTCTCAGTGAATCAGGATCCTGCCAGGTGAGTACAGGGTTTCTCAGTGAATCAGGATCCTGCCAGGTGAGTACAGGGTTTCTCAGTGAATCAGGATCCTGCCAGGTGAGTACAGGGTTTCTCAGTGAATCAGGATCCTGCCAGGTGAGTACAGGGTTTCTCAGTGAATCAGGATCCTGCCAGGTGAGTACAGGGTTTCTCAGTGAATCAGGATCCTGCCAGGTGAGTACAGGGTTTCTCAGTGAATCAGGACCTGCCAGGTGAGTACGGTGTTTCTCAGTGAATCAGGATCCTGCCAGGTGTGTACAGGGTTTCTCAGTGAATCAGGATCCTGCCAGGTGTGTACAGGTTTTCTCAGTGAATCAGGATCCTGCCAGGTGTGTACAGGGTTTCTCAGTGAATCAGGATCCTGCCAGGTGAGTGCAGGGTTTCTCAGTGAATCAGGATCCTGCCAGGTGAGTACAGGGTTTCTCAGTGAATCAGGATCCTGCCAGGTGAGTGCAGGGTTTCTCAGTGAATCAGGATCCTGCCGGGTGAGTACAGGATTTCTCAGTGAATCAGGATCCTGCCAGGTGAGTACAGGGTTTCTCAGTGAATCAGGATCCTGCCAGGTGAGTACAGGGTTTCTCAGTGAATCAGGATCCTGCCAGGTGAGTACAGGGTTTCTCAGTGAATCAGGATCCTGCCAGGTGAGTGCAGGGTTTCTCAGTGAATCAGGATCCTGCCAGGTGAGTGCAGGGTTTCTCAGTGAATCAGGATCCTGCCGGGTGAGTACGGTGTTTCTCAGTGAATCAGGATCCTGCCAGGTGTGTGCAGGGTTTCTCAGTGAATCAGGATCCTGCCAGGTGAGTACGGTGTTTCTCAGTGAATCAGGATCCTGCCGGGTGAGTACAGGGTTTCTCAGTGAATCAGGATCCTGCCAGGTGAGTACAGGGTTTCTCAGTGAATCAGGATCCTGCCAGGTGAGTACAGGGTTTCTCAGTGAATCAGGATCCTGCCAGGTGAATACAGGGTTTCTCAGTGAATCAGGATCCTGCCAGGTGAGTACAGGGTTTCTCAGTGAATCAGGATCCTGCCAGGTGAGTGCAGGGTTTCTCAGTGAATCAGGATCCTGCCAGGTGAGTACAGGGTTTCTCAGTGAATCAGGATCCTGCCTGGTGTGTACAGGCTTTCTCAGTGAATCAGGATCCTGCCAGGTGTGTACAGGGTTTCTCAGTGAATCAGGATCCTGCCAGGTGTGTGCAGGGTTTCTCAGTGAATCAGGATCCTGCCAGGTGTGTACAGGGTTTCTCAGTGAATCAGGATCCTGCCAGGTGAGTACAGGGTTTCTCAGTGAATCAGGATCCTGCCAGGTGAGTGCAGGGTTTCTCAGTGAATCAGGATCCTGCCAAGTGTGTACAGGGTTTCTCAGTGAATCAGGATCCTGCCAGGTGAGTACAGGGTTTCACAGTGAATCAGGATCCTTCCTGGTGTGTACAGGGTTTCTCAGTGAATCAGGATCCTGCCAGGTGAGTACAGGGTTTCTCAGTGAATCAGGATCCTGCCAGGTGAGTGCAGGGTTTCTCAGTGAATCAGGATCCTGCCAGGTGAGTGCAGGGTTTCTCAGTGAATCAGGATCCTGCCAAGTGTGTACAGGGTTTCTCAGTGAATCAGGATCCTGCCAGGTGTGTACAGGGTTTCTCAGTGAATCAGGATCCTGCCAGGTGAGTACAGGGTTTCTCAGTGAATCAGGATCCTGCCAGGTGAGTACTGTGTTTCTCAGTGAATCAGGATCCTGCCAGGTGAGTACAGGGTTTCTCAGTGAATCAGGATCCTGCCAGGTGAGTACAGGGTTTCTCAGTGAATCAGGATCCTGCCAGGTGAGTACAGGGTTTCTCAGTGAATCAGGATCCTGCCAGGTGAGTACAGGGTTTCTCAGTGAATCAGGATCCTGCCAGGTGAGTACAGGGTTTCTCAGTGAATCAGGATCCTGCCAGGTGAGTACAGGGTTTCTCAGTGAATCAGGACCTGCCAGGTGAGTACGGTGTTTCTCAGTGAATCAGGATCCTGCCAGGTGTGTACAGGGTTTCTCAGTGAATCAGGATCCTGCCAGGTGTGTACAGGTTTTCTCAGTGAATCAGGATCCTGCCAAGTGAGTGCAGGGTTTCTCAGTGAATCAGGATCCTGCCAGGTGAGTACAGGGTTTCTCAGTGAATCAGGATCCTGCCAGTTGTGTACAGGGTTTCTCAGTGAATCAGGATCCTGCCAGGTGAGTGCAGGGTTTCTCAGTGAATCAGGATCCTGCCAAGTGTGTACAGGGTTTCTCAGTGAATCAGGATCCTGCCAGGTGTGTACAGGGTTTCTCAGTGAATCAGGATCCTGCCAGGTGAGTACAGGGTTTCTCAGTGAATCAGGATCCTGCCAGGTGAGTGCAGGGTTTCTCAGTGAATCAGGATCCTGCCAGGTGTGTACAGGGTTTCTCAGTGAATCAGGATCCTGCCAGGTGAGTACAGGGTTTCTCAGTGAATCAGGATCCTGCCAGGTGAGTGCAGGGTTTCTCAGTGAATCAGGATCCTGCCAGGTATGTGCAGGGTTTCTCAGTGAATCAGGATCCTGCCAGGTGTGTACAGGGTTTCTCAGTGAATCAGGATCCTGCCAGGTGATTACAGGGTTTCTCAGTGAATCAGGATCCTGCCAGGTGAGTGCAGGGTTTCTCAGTGAATCAGGATCCTGCCAGGTGTGTACAGGGTTTCTCAGTGAATCAGGATCCTGCCAGGTGAGTACAGGGTTTCTCAGTGAATCAGGAATCTGCCAGGTGAGTACAGGGTTTCTCAGTGAATCAGGATCCTGCCAGGTGAGTACAGGGTTTCTCAGTGAATCAGGATCCTGCCAGGTGAGTACAGGGTTTCTCAGTGAATCAGGATCCTGCCAGGTGAGTGCAGGGTTTCTCAGTGAATCAGGATCCTGCCAGGTGAGTACAGGGTTTCTCAGTGAATCAGGATCCTGCCTGGTGTGTACAGGCTTTCTCAGTGAATCAGGATCCTGCCAGGTGAGTACAGGGTTTCTCAGTGAATCAGGATCCTGCCAGGTGTGTACAGGGTTTCTCAGTGAATCAGGATCCTGCCAGGTGTGTACAGGGTTTCTCAGTGAATCAGGATCCTGCCAGGTGTGTGCAGGGTTTCTCAGTGAATCAGGATCCTGCCAGGTGTGTACAGGGTTTCTCAGTGAATCAGGATCCTGCCAGGTGAGTACAGGGTTTCTCAGTGAATCAGGATCCTGCCAGGTGAGTGCAGGGTTTCTCAGTGAATCAGGATCCTGCCAAGTGTGTACAGGGTTTCTCAGTGAATCAGGATCCTGCCAGGTGAGTACAGGGTTTCTCAGTGAATCAGGATCCTGCCTGGTGTGTACAGGGTTTCTCAGTGAATCAGGATCCTGCCAGGTGAGTACAGGGTTTCTCAGTGAATCAGGATCCTGCCAGGTGAGTGCAGGGTTTCTCAGTGAATCAGGATCCTGCCAGGTGAGTGCAGGGTTTCTCAGTGAATCAGGATCCTGCCAAGTGTGTACAGGGTTTCTCAGTGAATCAGGATCCTGCCAGGTGTGTACAGGGTTTCTCAGTGAATCAGGATCCTGCCAGGTGAGTACAGGGTTTCTCAGTGAATCAGGATCCTGCCAGGTGAGTACTGTGTTTCTCAGTGAATCAGGATCCTGCCAGGTGAGTACAGGGTTTCTCAGTGAATCAGGATCCTGCCAGGTGAGTACAGGGTTTCTCAGTGAATCAGGATCCTGCCAGGTGAGTACAGGGTTTCTCAGTGAATCAGGATCCTGCCAGGTGAGTACAGGGTTTCTCAGTGAATCAGGATCCTGCCAGGTGAGTACAGGGTTTCTCAGTGAATCAGGATCCTGCCAGGTGAGTACAGGGTTTCTCAGTGAATCAGGACCTGCCAGGTGAGTACGGTGTTTCTCAGTGAATCAGGATCCTGCCAGGTGTGTACAGGGTTTCTCAGTGAATCAGGATCCTGCCAGGTGTGTACAGGGTTTCTCAGTGAATCAGGATCCTGCCAGGTGAGTGCAGGGTTTCTCAGTGAATCAGGATCCTGCCAGGTGAGTACAGGGTTTCTCAGTGAATCAGGATCCTGCCAGTTGTGTACAGGGTTTCTCAGTGAATCAGGATCCTGCCAGGTGAGTGCAGGGTTTCTCAGTGAATCAGGATCCTGCCAAGTGTGTACAGGGTTTCTCAGTGAATCAGGATCCTGCCAGGTGTGTACAGGGTTTCTCAGTGAATCAGGATCCTGCCGGGTGAGTACAGGGTTTCTCAGTGAATCAGGATCCTGCCAGGTGAGTGCAGGGTTTCTCAGTGAATCAGGATCCTGCCAGGTGTGTACAGGGTTTCTCAGTGAATCAGGATCCTGCCAGGTGAGTACAGGGTTTCTCAGTGAATCAGGATCCTGCCAGGTGAGTGCAGGGTTTCTCAGTGAATCAGGATCCTGCCAGGTATGTGCAGGGTTTCTCAGTGAATCAGGATCCTGCCAGGTGTGTACAGGGTTTCTCAGTGAATCAGGATCCTGCCAGGTGATTACAGGGTTTCTCAGTGAATCAGGATCCTGCCAGGTGAGTGCATGGTTTCTCAGTGAATCAGGATCCTGCCAGGTGTGTACAGGGTTTCTCAGTGAATCAGGATCCTGCCAGGTGAGTACAGGGTTTCTCAGTGAATCAGGAATCTGCCAGGTGAGTACAGGGTTTCTCAGTGAATCAGGATCCTGCCAGGTGAGTACAGGGTTTCTCAGTGAATCAGGATCCTGCCAGGTGAGTACAGGGTTTCTCAGTGAATCAGGATCCTGCCAGGTGAGTACGGTGTTTCTCAGTGAATCAGGATCCTGCCAGGTGAGTACAGGGTTTCTCAGTGAATCAGGATCCTGCCAGGTGAGTACAGGGTTTCTCAGTGAATCAGGATCCTGCCAGTTGTGTACAGGGTTTCTCAGTGAATCAGGATCCTGCCAGGTGAGTGCAGGGTTTCTCAGTGAATCAGGATCCTGCCAAGTGTGTACAGGGTTTCTCAGTGAATCAGGATCCTGCCAGGTGTGTACAGGGTTTCTCAGTGAATCAGGATCCTGCCAGGTGAGTACAGGGTTTCTCAGTGAATCAGGATCCTGCCAGGTGAGTGCAGGGTTTCTCAGTGAATCAGGATCCTGCCAGGTGTGTACAGGGTTTCTCAGTGAATCAGGATCCTGCCAGGTGAGTACAGGGTTTCTCAGTGAATCAGGATCCTGCCAGGTGAGTGCAGGGTTTCTCAGTGAATCAGGATCCTGCCAGGTATGTGCAGGGTTTCTCAGTGAATCAGGATCCTGCCAGGTGTGTACAGGGTTTCTCAGTGAATCAGGATCCTGCCAGGTGATTACAGGGTTTCTCAGTGAATCAGGATCCTGCCAGGTGAGTGCAGGGTTTCTCAGTGAATCAGGATCCTGCCAGGTGTGTACAGGGTTTCTCAGTGAATCAGGATCCTGCCAGGTGAGTACAGGGTTTCTCAGTGAATCAGGAATCTGCCAGGTGAGTACAGGGTTTCTCAGTGAATCAGGATCCTGCCAGGTGAGTACAGGGTTTCTCAGTGAATCAGGATCCTGCCAGGTGAGTACAGGGTTTCTCAGTGAATCAGGATCCTGCCAGGTGAGTGCAGGGTTTCTCAGTGAATCAGGATCCTGCCAGGTGAGTACAGGGTTTCTCAGTGAATCAGGATCCTGCCTGGTGTGTACAGGCTTTCTCAGTGAATCAGGATCCTGCCAGGTGAGTACAGGGTTTCTCAGTGAATCAGGATCCTGCCAGGTGTGTACAGGGTTTCTCAGTGAATCAGGATCCTGCCAGGTGTGTACAGGGTTTCTCAGTGAATCAGGATCCTGCCAGGTGTGTGCAGGGTTTCTCAGTGAATCAGGATCCTGCCAGGTGTGTACAGGGTTTCTCAGTGAATCAGGATCCTGCCAGGTGAGTACAGGGTTTCTCAGTGAATCAGGATCCTGCCAGGTGAGTGCAGGGTTTCTCAGTGAATCAGGATCCTGCCAAGTGTGTACAGGGTTTCTCAGTGAATCAGGATCCTGCCAGGTGAGTACAGGGTTTCTCAGTGAATCAGGATCCTGCCTGGTGTGTACAGGGTTTCTCAGTGAATCAGGATCCTGCCAGGTGAGTACAGGGTTTCTCAGTGAATCAGGATCCTGCCAGGTGAGTGCAGGGTTTCTCAGTGAATCAGGATCCTGCCAGGTGAGTGCAGGGTTTCTCAGTGAATCAGGATCCTGCCAAGTGTGTACAGGGTTTCTCAGTGAATCAGGATCCTGCCAGGTGTGTACAGGGTTTCTCAGTGAATCAGGATCCTGCCAGGTGAGTACAGGGTTTCTCAGTGAATCAGGATCCTGCCAGGTGAGTACTGTGTTTCTCAGTGAATCAGGATCCTGCCAGGTGAGTACAGGGTTTCTCAGTGAATCAGGATCCTGCCAGGTGAGTACAGGGTTTCTCAGTGAATCAGGATCCTGCCAGGTGAGTACAGGGTTTCTCAGTGAATCAGGATCCTGCCAGGTGAGTACAGGGTTTCTCAGTGAATCAGGATCCTGCCAGGTGAGTACAGGGTTTCTCAGTGAATCAGGATCCTGCCAGGTGAGTACAGGGTTTCTCAGTGAATCAGGACCTGCCAGGTGAGTACGGTGTTTCTCAGTGAATCAGGATCCTGCCAGGTGTGTACAGGGTTTCTCAGTGAATCAGGATCCTGCCAGGTGTGTATAGGGTTTCTCAGTGAATCAGGATCCTGCCAGGTGAGTGCAGGGTTTCTCAGTGAATCAGGATCCTGCCAGGTGAGTACAGGGTTTCTCAGTGAATCAGGATCCTGCCAGTTGTGTACAGGGTTTCTCAGTGAATCAGGATCCTGCCAGGTGAGTGCAGGGTTTCTCAGTGAATCAGGATCCTGCCAAGTGTGTACAGGGTTTCTCAGTGAATCAGGATCCTGCCAGGTGTGTACAGGGTTTCTCAGTGAATCAGGATCCTGCCGGGTGAGTACAGGGTTTCTCAGTGAATCAGGATCCTGCCAGGTGAGTGCAGGGTTTCTCAGTGAATCAGGATCCTGCCAGGTGTGTACAGGGTTTCTCAGTGAATCAGGATCCTGCCAGGTGAGTACAGGGTTTCTCAGTGAATCAGGATCCTGCCAGGTGAGTGCAGGGTTTCTCAGTGAATCAGGATCCTGCCAGGTATGTGCAGGGTTTCTCAGTGAATCAGGATCCTGCCAGGTGTGTACAGGGTTTCTCAGTGAATCAGGATCCTGCCAGGTGATTACAGGGTTTCTCAGTGAATCAGGATCCTGCCAGGTGAGTGCATGGTTTCTCAGTGAATCAGGATCCTGCCAGGTGTGTACAGGGTTTCTCAGTGAATCAGGATCCTGCCAGGTGAGTACAGGGTTTCTCAGTGAATCAGGAATCTGCCAGGTGAGTACAGGGTTTCTCAGTGAATCAGGATCCTGCCAGGTGAGTACAGGGTTTCTCAGTGAATCAGGATCCTGCCAGGTGAGTACAGGGTTTCTCAGTGAATCAGGATCCTGCCAGGTGAGTACGGTGTTTCTCAGTGAATCAGGATCCTGCCAGGTGAGTACAGGGTTTCTCAGTGAATCAGGATCCAGCCAGGTGAGTACAGGGTTTCTCAGTGAATCAGGATCCTGCCAGGTGAGTACAGGGTTTCTCAGTGAATCAGGATCCTGCCAGGTGAGTACAGGGTTTCTCAGTGAATCAGGATCCTGCCAGGTGAGTACAGGGTTTCTCAGTGAATCAGGATCCTGCCAGGTGTGTACAGGGTTTCTCAGTGAATCAGGATCCTGCCAGGTGAGTACAGGGTTTCTCAGTGAAATCAGGATCCTGCCAGGTGAGTACAGGGTTTCTCAGTGAATCAGGATCCTGCCAGGTGAGTACAGGGTTTAAAACTGTATCAGGGTCCCGCCATGTACGGGGTTTTGTGAATTTAAGGAAGTGAAGCAATATCCCTATAATTACAAGAAATGTCAGAAGTCACATGGATTGAATCTTACATCGATGCTGAATTTACAAGAATTGATGATTTCCAAACAAGTTTTAGTCCTGCTTCTCGACCCTATGAATTTCTGTATCTCTAATTCTGATAACCTCGAGGCAAAGATGTATTTTCAAATACCCAGATTCTCACAAGTCAAATGAATTGTCTGAAATCCCCATTTCCTCCCTTACCTTTCAGGTGGCTGGGTATTTCTGATAATTCTTCTCCAACTTTCATATAATTAATTGGATCAGAACCTGTTGAAAAGAATTAACTTCCATGAAATCAGGTCTGTGTAATATTGTAGTAAAGTTTGCAGTGTTTGGGTCTGAAACCGAATTCAGTGTGATTTAACCATACCAAGTTCCCGTATTTCTCTCAGTATTGTGCCCAATTTCCGTAATCTGTGGTGCATTTTCACAAAGGATTCCCACATCATCCTTCGAGCCCGAGATCCTTTCTCCATAACCAGATTGAGGAGAAGTTTGGCACTGCCCGCCCTGTTTCCGTTCTGCACGAGCTCACTGACTTTCTGTGAAGAATAATAATGAATATATTGATGAGGTGTGAAAGGTAAACACTGGGAAAGGGAAGGAAAGGACTTGCTCAGGGATGGGATTTCCCAGTTGTTTTGAGGAAGGAAGCAGCGACTTCTTTAGGTGAAATGTCATTCTGAAAAGTGATGAATATTCTCCACACATCTTGATTCCATCATTCCTTCAAATGAATGTGAATAAACTAAATTTAATAGCTGGAATACCGCTCTCAGTTTGGCACACAAGTGATCCCGTGCTGCAGCTGTCTCAGGAATGACCACAGATGAATCAAAACATTGTTGATTTATCAATCACGAAAATCAACCAACGATAACAATTCAATCATTTTCACATCATTAACTGAAATAGCTGAAACCATTATTTTGCATGTTTACAGTGAGTGTGAAATGTCACTAACCATGTTCACAAAGTTTTAACATTCATCACCAGTTTACATTCAGAGTTTACAACCCACAAAAAGAGGAGAAATCGGACCATGAACCCAATACAAAGCAGGGTGCACAGAAATGTCTTCAGGAGGTGAGGAAAGTCGAGAGGCAGAAGGGACAGTAAGACATCGGAAGTCTCAGCCTCGAGTAGTGGTCTGAATGAGGTAGTGCACATAGAAGGGTGCACGAACCGCAAAGGGAAGCTTGAAACAGCTGTCAAAATGTTTTTTAAAAATTTTTCTATTCTGCAAAGGTTTTCTGAAAAAGTAGCTCAGGCCAATTGTGATGGTATTGCATTAAGGTTAACAAATGATTCAAATAAGGGAAAGAATACACTTAACTGTTAAACATCCCCTGAAGACCTTTGCTTGAATAAACTCAGAGCAAAATCCTCTTTTGGTGACAACAGTCCTTATAGATGTGATCCATAACATTCCAGTAACTTTATCACACAACGCCCTGTGGCTTTAGGGTGTTCTTCAGCAGTTTAAAGAAAAAGGCTACAGAGTAGATGTGCTCAAGATGCTGATGTTTCCCTGGGGAGGAGTGCCATCCAAACCAACAGCACATGGTCAGAGTTTCACTCAGTTACGGATTATTTCGGACCCTCCATTATAGGAAAATAAAAACAATTAGAAAACTGTCCTGAGAATATATCCGGATGTTACTGGAGGTGAATGGTTTGATGTTATAACAGAGATTTGAGAATTTAGGACTTGTTACAATAGAGTTGTGAAGATTAAATGGCAAATCGATTGTGGCCGTACGCTGAAGTACATGTTTACGGATTGTTTCCAACATTCAGCCAGAGGTCACACATTTACAGTCTTATGGGTCAGACTGGATATTGTTTTAGTGTAAAATGGTTAAAATATGTTGTTGTGATGTCGAAGTTAATTTTATTTTGTTGATATATTGGATAATAAATTAATAGCAAAGGAGAGCAAGAAGCAGGACTGGTCCAACTGGATGGAATATTAACTAACAGATAGTAAGCGTAAGGTTCAGGTTAGAATAAGTGATTGCTGGAGAGGAAAGTAAACGCAGGATCAACCTTGGAATGGTTGTTTATTTCTGTACTCATTATTTCTCTCATTTTCACAATTTGAGAACCATGTGACAGGATTATGGGACCTTAGAAGAGGTCGGAATCTCTGTGGTGGGGCCCCCAGATGGGCATCCCATTACACCAATGAAATACCCATGTGAAGCTTCCTTCCTGCCCCACTGGAACTTTACAATAGTTGGGCAATGCCTGTGTGCGGCAACTTTCAGCTAAACTTTGGCTGCTTGGAGAGGGCGTCCTTTATGAATGCTCCTTGATTCATGGATGGACCCTGGCAGCAATGACTAGCGCTTCCAGCTATGATCAGCGATGGAAAGTGAACCCACTAATTGCTGGGACCTGCCTGTCACGCCCTGGCATGGCTGAACAAAAGGCAATCTTGCCTTGAAGGGAAGCTCAGCATGAAGGTGCCATCTCCTTTTTCCTGCAGTCACAGCAGAGATCAATTCCAACACTGACATTACTGAGCCTGTAGTGCAAATGATCCATTGATTAAGCTATTAGCTCTGGGAAGCGAATCTCAGTTGGATACAAGTCCCAGCAGTGACTTCTTAATTGACTGCTGTTAATAAAATGATGCCCAGGGCCATATGGTCTACCCAATCAGGGTTGGCTCATGTTTTGACCCCGAGCAGCGAGACATTGTACGCTTTTGGAAATTTAATTCCAACATCTCATAAGCAAGTGGCCAATTGTGCAAGAAGATCCTTCGTGAGACTGAATGATAGTCAGCTTTGATCATGCCAAAGTAAGTTATCTAGATTTATTTCAGATAATAACATATCAGAAATTTTCAGGATGTTTGGGGGAAGGAAGTTTCTATGGTTGGGATTTTACAGGCTATTTGGAGATGGGCTGCCAGGCGGGAAGGTGGCAAAATGGCAGAGGAAGGCATTTGATGGCATTCCAGATGGTGGCCTCAAAATCTATTCTCGGGGAAGGCCTCTTTTTTGGACACTATTTGGTGCACAGATGGGCCTATCCTTTGGGGCAATAGATATGCCAAGGCATCGGTGCTGCCTGCCCTCAAAGAAACCCGGTCTTTCTGGGGTCTGGTCTCTCTCTGGCCCCCAGACCTAACTTGTCTGAATTTCAGGGCTCATGGCCATTGATCTGCACTCACCCTCCAGATGCAGCTTATGGCGTTGCTGCTGAGGTACCGGCTGTCTGACTGGGCTGACAGGTTTGGGTAGAAGCTGCCACCTTTAATAAGGACAGCAGCTTCCTGGATCCCCACCACCTGCTGAAGCAAGGTTCCTGTCAGTGAGATCATGTCACTTACAAAATAATTCTGGCCTTTTTATGGCTCCAAAGGTTCTAAAACACTGGGGTTTGTCTCATTCCAAACATGGGACTGCTGTAGACCTACCGATTGGTATGATTAGTCAACAATTCAATTTTCAGTACATCATGCAAGCGACAACATGTAGGAAGATGCAGTAGACAGACTGAGGTATCTATTCCACATTATTTCTTTGTTTCTATTCTGTAGGTTCTGTGATGTGTGAAGAGATGGAATTCAATCTACATCTTACCTGATATTCTTGTCCACTGAAATGGTCCTCGCCGATTAACATGAGAGCCAAACCTTCCACCCCTTCTTCAATCGCCTGTTCCAGTCTATCCCGGTAAAATTTGGTTAATCGGAACAACAGGTAATCGTCGCAATTTGTGAAGAACTCAGTGAGTGTAGAGTCTGGATTTGTGAAAGCAAAGAAATACCAACACATCATCAATTTTCTACCCAGACGGTCACATTCCTCTCATTCCGAACAACCGAATCCTCCTGTGAACCAGCTTATTAAAGCTGTGTTTATTTGCTTTGCTGCAGCACCTGGGGGAACACGTCCTGCACATGCTCAGATGTGGTATCAGAGTCTGTGACATCACAGTGAGTGACATCCCTGGGAGATCCTGTATCAAACACTTTAATTCCAAGTTAATCTGGAGAATCCCAATGCAGGCGCGGTCCCAGCTCAATGCTGCATTAAGAACCGGTAATCGGTATACAAATGGAAAACTAACAGTTTCATTGGAATTTCCAAATGGTTTCCTGACAGCCGCTTCCCCCACTCGCCTTTGCACTTCCCCCACCATCCTTACCATTTCCCCACTTCATTCAAACTTTTTCTCACATCTCTCTGCCACTCTCCATGCAGGTCCTCGCTGCTGGATCACTTCCATAGAGGGGAAGAGAGGAGAATGGCGGAACCAGAAACAATGTGTGGAAAGGCAGATACAACACATGTGCTACTTTCCATTAATCTGTATAATCAATTCATTAAAAATGTACAATTTGTCACACAACCTAGCTTCAATTTATTGGCTTCAGATAGATTTCTATTTTGATGTAACACTGGGAATTCTTTGTCTTTGTACTGCTGCCTCACAGCGCCAGGGACCCAGGTTTAATTCAGGCCTTGAGAAACTGTGTGGCGTTTGCATGTTCTCCCTGTGTCTGCGTGGGTTTCCTCCGGGTGTTCCGGTTTCCTCCCCCAGTCCGAAAGATGTGCAGGTTAGATGGATTGGACATGATAAATTACCCCATGGAGCCCAAATATGTGTAGGTTAGGTGGATTAGCCATGGTAAACGTGCAAGGTTATGAGCACAGGGTGGTGGAGTGGGCCTGGGAAAGATGCTCTTTGAGAGTCGGTGCAGACTCGATGGGGTGAATGGCCTCCTTCTGCACTCTGGGGATTCAATGGTTTCTATTGTTGTTTAATTTCAGTGTTCCTGAAATTTCTTGCTTTCCCGAAATGATCAAGAGGGCTATTTTAATCCAATCCATTTGAAAACTAGCCGCCCCCGAGTTAACAGATCCAACTATCCAGGACAAGTGGGGAAAATATGGGAAGACCATCATCTCCAATTAAGTGACAGCTTCCAAATAGTGATATAGATCATCGTTTCTTTTGTGCTACAGGGCCACAGTCATGTGGTAAATTAGTACTCATTAGTTTCTATTCCAATTGGATGGTTAATGCTGCTTATCGTCTCAAACCTGGATATTTCTCATTGTCCAGTCACATCAGCTGATACCCTTCACACTGTTCTATCCACCTTATCGGTAAATGAGTTGTTGATGGTAGATTCAGACCATGGCGGCCGTCCCCTCCATTCTCACTTCCCTCACCTTCATGTCCCAAGAACATCGGCCAGAATTTTACATTGATAGGGTGGGTACGTGCCTGACTCAGTCGCATTTTGAAATCATGGGAGAAGACATCCGGTTCACGTTTCAAAATCATTGCTTTCTCATGCAATATTCCAGGGGCAGGCACACCCCTGACTCTCACCACAAACCAAGCTGTGAATTTAGCCCATTAAGGGGCCAATTAAATGCAGTTTTCCATGGCTCATCGGCCTTTACATTTAGTGGGCAAGCTGATTGGCCAGGCAGCCTTTATGTTTTGGCTATAACCTGGGTCGAGGGCGGGATGAACTGTTCGAGCTGAAATAAAATGAACAAAACGTGACTGGGGATAGAGAGAGGTCTGAGTTTGATCGTGCTGCCGAATATCGGGCATAGATTTGACATTAATATTTATTTTTCACGGGACAGCAGCTTTCAAGCAAACTGTTAGGACAGGGAAACATGAATAGGGATTGCAGGGTGGCTGGTCCCAAGATGAAGAAGAACAAATGTTCTTTAGAAACCAGGGAATAGAACAAAATAAAGTTCCAGGAAGACTGTGTTCTCAAAGGAAGAAAGAATCATAGAATTCCGACAGTGCAGGAGAACCATTCAGTCCATTAAGTTCCCCACCTCCACCCCCCCCCCCCTCCCCCCACCATTCGCCAGATCATTCCACCTACGCCCACACCCCTGCATATCCACAGGGGAAAATTGAGCATGGCCAGTGCACGTAACCTGCACATCCTTGGAGTGTGGGAGGAAACCGGAGCACCCGGGTCCGGGTCCATAGGACTCTTAAATCGGCCTCGCAGGTGGAGGATGCGGTCAAGAAGGCGTACGGCGTACTAGCCTTCATTAATCGAGGGACTGAGTTTAGGAGTCGGGAGATAATGCTGCAGCTTTATAGGACCCTGGTTAGACCCCACTTGGAGTACTGCGCGCAGTTCTGGTCACCTCATTACAGGAAAGATGTTGAAGCCATTGAAAGGGTGCAGAGGAGATTTACAAGGATTTGCCTGGATTGGGGGGCATGCCTTATGAGGATAGGTTGAGGGAGCTTGGTCTCTTCTCCCTGGAGAGACGAAGGATGAGAGGTGACCTGATAGAGGTTTACAAGATGTTGAGAGGTCTGGATAGGGTAGACTCTCAGAGGCTATTTCCAAGGGCTGAAATGGTTGCTACGAGAGGACACAGGTTTAAGGTGCTGGGGGGTAGGTACAGAGGAGATGTCAGGGGTAGGTTTTTCACTCAGAGGGTGGTGGGTGAGTGGAATCGGCTGACATCGGTGGTGGTGGAGGCAAACTCGTTGGGGTCTTTTAAGAGACTTCTGGATGAGTACATGGGATTTAATGGGATTGAGGGCTATAGATAGGCCTAGAGGTGGGGATGTGATTGGCGCAACTTGTGGGCCGAAGGGCCTGTTTGTGCTGTGGCTTTCTATGTTAAACCCACGCAGACGGCGGAGATTGGGCAGACTCCACACAGACGCCCAAGGCTGGAATCGATTCCTGGGTCCCTGACCCTGTCATGCGGCAGTGCCAACTACTGTGCCTCCGAACAGTGGGAATCTGAACAAGGCCATGTTCAGTGTTGTTCAAGAAAGGAGCAGTGAAAGTCCCAAGAGGTAGAGACAACTGCAAGAAGCAGATTTTTAATTCATGTTCAAGAAGCCAGGCCTCGGATGTAATCAGAACTTGGTTACTCCATATTGAGGGGCTATGAAGCAATTGTGTTCTGTTGGCATGGCTAAACGCCAGAGAGAGTCTGTGGCAAGTGAATCTTGAATCTTTATGGTGGTCCCGGGCAGATGGACACAAAAAAGAAAGGCTGAAATCCTGGCTGTGTATCCTTGGTGAAGACATTCAATAGAAGCAACAATTGGAGAAGATTCTAAAGCATACTCTTCAACAGCAAAGAAAGAATCACTCATATGGAAAGCAGAGTCCCAGTGAGGTGATGGCCTGTTTTATTATTGCTGGACTATTAATCCAGAAACTCAGCTGATGTTCCAGGGACCTGCGTTCGAATCCCACCACGGAGGCTGGTGAAATTTGAATTCAGTCAGACAAAATCTGGAAATAAGAATCTACAAATGACCATGAAAACATTGTTGATTGTCAAAAAAACCCATCTGGTTCATGAATGTCCTTCAGGGAAGGAATTCTACCATCCTTACCTGGTCTGGCCTACATGTGATCCAGAGCCACAGCAATGCGGTTGACTCTCAATTACTCTCTGAAATGGCTTAGCAACTCAGTCAGTAAGGGCGACTAGGATTGAACAATAAATGCTGGCCAGCCAGCAACGCCCATGTCTCACCAATGAAAAGAAAAGTTGGCTCAGTGTGATCAGCATTGAGAATGAAGGATTGCTGAAAGAAAATCCATGGAGGTTTCTTGGGAGGCATATGTCACTTAGCTACGTACAGTTTACTCATCAAGAACATTAGAGCATAAAATGGATTTTATAACATGTTACCTTACAAACTTTTTTAAACACCTGGAAAGGTATAGTTGGAGTGCAGCAGCTTATTATAGTTTATCTTTCCTTGTTTCAAAAACATTTTATTCTTTTGCTGAAACTTCGATTAGTGAAATCAGTGTGTAACCTGGGGAGGATGGAGTCAGTGAGATCAGACAGTGTGTAACCCGGGGAGGATGGAGTGAGTGAGATCAGACAGTGTGTAACCCGGGGAGGATGGAGTCAGTGAGATCAGACAGTGTGTAACCCGGGGAGGATGGAGTCAGTGAGATCAGACAGTGTGTAACCTGGGGAGGATGGAGTCAGTGAGATCAGACAGTGTGTAACCCGGGGAGGATGGAGTCAGTGAGATCAGACAGTGTGTAACCCGGGGAGGATGGAGTCAGTGTGATCAGACAGTGTGTAACCCGGGGAGGATGGAGTCAGTGAGATCAGACAGTGTGTAACCCGGGGAGGATGGAGTCAGTGAGATCAGACAGTGTGTAACCCGGGGAGGATGGAGTCAGTGAGATCAGACAGTGTGTAACCCGGGGAGGATGGAGTCAGTGAGATCAGACAGTGTGTAACCCGGGGAGGATGGAGTCAGTGAGATCAGACAGTGTGTAACCCGGGAGGATGGAGTCAGTGAGATCAGACAGTGTGTAACCCGGGGAGGATGGAGTCAGTGAGATCAGGCAGTGTGTAACCCGGGGGAGGATGGAGTCAGTGAGATCAGACAGTGTGTAACCCGGGGAGGATGGAGTCAGTGAGATCAGACAGTGTGTAACCCGGGGAGGATGGAGTCAGTGAGATCAGACAGTGTGTAACCCGGGGAGGATGGAGCCAGTGAGATCAGACAGTGTGTAACCCGGGGAGGATGGAGTCAGTGAGATCAGACAGTGTGTAACCTGGGGAGGATGGAGTCAATTGAGATCAGACAGTGTGTAACCCGGGGAGGATTGGAGTCAGTGAGATCAGACAGTGTGTAACCCGGGGAGGATGGAGTCAGTGAGATCAGACAGTGTGTAACCCGGGGAGGATGGAGTCAGTGAGATCAGACAGTGTGTAACCCGGGGAGGATGGAGTCAGTGAGATCAGACAGTGTGTAACCCGGGGAGGATGGAGTCAGTGAGATCAGACAGTGTGTAACCCGGGGAGGATGGAGTCAGTGAGATCAGACAGTGTGTAACCCGGGGAGGAATGGAGTCAGTGAGATCAGACAGTGTGTAACCCGGGGAGGATGGAGTCAGTGAGATCAGACAGTGTGTAACCCGGGGAGGATGGAGTCAGTGAGATCAGACAGTGTGTAACCCGGGGAGGATGGAGTCAGTGAGATCAGACAGTGTGTAACCGGGGGAGGATGGAGTCAGTGAGATCAGACAGTGTGTAACCCGGGGAGGATGGAGTCAGTGAGATCAGACAGTGTGTAACCCGGGGAGGATGGAGTCAGTGAGATCAGACAGTGTGTAACCCGGGGAGGATGGAGTCAGTGAGATCAGGCAGTGTGTAACCCGGGGAGGATGGAGTCAGTGAGATCATACAGTGTGTAACCGGGGAGGATGGAGTCAGTGAGATCAGACAGTGTGTAACCCGGGGAGGATGGAGTCAGTGAGATCAGACAGTGTGTTAACCCGGGCAGGATGGAGTCAGTGAGATCAGACAGTGTGTAACCCGGGGAGGATTGGAGTCAGTGAGATCAGACAGTGTGTAACCCGGGGAGGATGGAGTCAGTGAGATCAGACACTGTGTAACCCGGGGAGGATGGAGTCAGTGAGATCAGACAGTGT
>NW_027590909.1:0-146000 GCF_964213995.1 Mustelus asterias
CACGACCTTTTGTAGTTCCTTGCGGTCTTGGGCAGAGCAGGAGCCCAGACCAAGCTGTGATACAACCAGAAATAATGCTTTCTGGTGCATCTGTAAAAGTTGGTAAGAGTCGTAGCTGACATTCCAAATTTCCTTCGTCTTCTGTGATAGTAGAGATGTTGGTGAGCTTTCTTAACCATAGTGTCAGCAATGGGGGACCAGTGCAGGTTGTTAGAATAGAATAGAATAGAATAGAGAGTTAGTGAATAGAATAGAATAGAGAGTTAGTGACCTGGACACATAAAAACCTGAAGCTCTCGACCCTTGCTACTTGGATGGATGTCAGAGCCATCGGACGATCGTCATTAAGGCACGCTGCTTGTTTGATCTTTGCTACTGGGATAATGATCGTCTTCTTGAAGCAGATAGGGAACTCAGATTGTTGTAACGAGAGTTTGAAGATGATTGCAGATACCCCCGCCAGCTGATCCGCGCAGGGTGTGAGTGCTTGTCCGGGTACCCCATCCGGGCCAGTCGCTTTCCATGGGTTGAGCTTCGAGTCGGCTGCTCTGACATCTGCAATGGTGACCTCGGACACAGCTTCATCCGAGGCTTCGGGGTCGAGGACATGCTGCCGCTGACCTCATGCTTAACATGGGCATAGAACGCATTGAGCTTATTAGAGAGGGGTCCGTTGGAGTCAGCGATTTTACAAGCCTTCATCTTGTTGCCTGCTATGTCTTGCAGACTTTGGCATAGTCGGTGGGGGCCTGTTTGGCTCGGATGGAACAATAGTTTGGTCCGGTACTGGCTTTTTGACATCTTTGATGGATCTGTGTCCATGATATCTGGTTTCTTGTATCGGTCAGAGTTGGACGCCTCAGACCGAGACCTCAGTAAGCAGTGGATACCCTGTTCATCCATGGTTTCTCGTTGGGAAACACACGCAATATATTCTTGGGCACACAGTCTTCTCCACGCTTCCTAATGAAGTCAGTTACTGTGGTGACGCACTCGTTCAGGCTGGTTGCAGAGTTTTTAAATACTGACCAGACCACAGACCCTAAGCAGTCACGTAGGAGATCTTTCGATTCCTCAGACCAACAATTCACGACTTTATTTGATGGATTCTCCCACTTTAGTTTCTTCTTGACAGCCTGTAGCAGGAGCACAGTCTTGTGGTCTGATTTGTCTCACTCTCTCTTACCCCAGTTGTGTCTTTCCTGATGCAGACGCTCAAAGAACAAAGGGCAAAGAAATGGACAGCACAGGAATAGGCCCTTCGACCGAGGGCAGCACGGTAGCACAGTGGTTAGCACTGCTGCTTCACAGCTCCAGGGACCTGGGTTCGATTCGCGGCTTGGGTCACTGTCTGTGTGTAGTTTGCACATTCTCCTCGTGTCTGCGTGGGTTTCCTCCGGGTGCCCCGGTTTCCTCCCACAGTCCAAAGATGTGCAGGTTAGGTTGATTGGCCATGCTAAAATTGGCCTTACAGTCCTGAGATGCGGAGGTTAGAGGGATTAGAGGGTAAATATGTTGGGGTATGGGGGTAGGGCCTGGGTGGGACTGTCGTCGGTGCAGACTCGAGGCCGAATGGCCTCTTCCTGTGCTGTAGGGTTTTTATGATTCTATGACCCTCCAAACCTGTGCTGATCATGATGCCTTATTTTAAAATTAAACCTGCTGCGCTTACTCGGTCAGTATCCCTCTTACCTCCTATTAATGCATCAATCCAGATGCCTCTTAAATGTTGCTAATGTCCCTGATTCCACCACCTCCCCTGTCAGCGCATTCCAGGCACCGACACTCTCTGTGTGGAAAACATCCCCCGCACATCTCCCTTAATATTTCATCCTGCCAACTTGAACCTGTGCCTCCTTGTAAGTGAACATTCCACCCTTGGAGAAAACCCTGTGACTATCCATCCTGTCTGTGCCTCCCACAATTTTGTGGACCTCTATCAGGTCTCCCCTCAGCCTTCGTCTTTCCAGTGAAAACAATCCTGATTTATTCAACCTCTCCTCAGAGCCAGCGGAGCTGACTTCTCTCTCAGTTAAGTTACTGTTATAAACACCATTCCTCTCACAATAACGGCTTCCCCCATCATCACGACCTCACTCCCGCCCCATCTATCCTTCTGTCTTCCTCTGTTTCACTTTCACTCGCTCAGAGTCTTCCTCTCTCACTCTTATCCATTCATTTTCCCAGCCTCGCACCCTTTCTAGATTCAGCCCATCCCACAAGCCGTCCCTCTCTCTCGTGTTCATCTCTCTCCTTCCACATCTGGGCACGTTTCTGAACACTGTATCAGATGTGGGTCCAGTGTCATTTGGAGCCTGTGCATTGCTGGTCACAGTTAAATCTGTTATTTTACTGCTCTAAAAGGTGATGTGATTGTATCTGGTGCAGGGCCTGAATTTTCTGAGATGTCCCATTGCTTCTGAATATTTTCTCAGTTTGAGAAGCTGCAGTAGATTTCGGGATAAAAACAAATTTCTTTGCAGACTAAATAGTTCCAAATTATTGATCAACAGAATTTTGCAATTGATGCTAAACTCTAACCCACTTAAATCACATCACAGAATGTCCACAGTTAAAGATCACACAGAGAGACACGGTAACAATTGGGACTCAATTACTGAAATGTCACAGTCCAGTAACAGATATCACTGAAACTATCTGAGATCTAGAGGTGGGACTGATGGTGTTTGAGTGGACAGCATCTTTCCACTTGTTATTAGTTGATAAATGTGATCAACAGAATCCAGTGTTTGGAAAGAAGTCAATACTAAAAATAAATATTTTCCATCACTGAACTCAATGTCGTAATCTGTTTGTTCATATATTTAAAAAAAACTTCAAACCAGGTTTCTGCCACAATGTCCCCAAGGTGACTTTACAGTGTATAAATTAAAGGCTTTGGGAATATATAACGTCAGATGTTAAAGTCAGAGAGACTGCCAGCAGCTCGAAGGGACACATCACTTCACACTGAAGATGCTGCTTCCAGTTGAGAAAGCTGAGAAAATATTCTACCCAATCATCGCCATTATTGGTGTTCCCGGTGAGTGACTCTAACCATTGAGGTTGTGTAAATTTGTGTGTGAACGGCTCTCTGATTCTAAACTCTGACTGAAAATGTTCCATGCTGATCTCGTGGTCACTGTTATAAAGACACCAGGTCAACGATGTAATTTACTTCAATCAAATGGCTTGAAGTCTCTCTGTGTTTTTAATCCTTTTCATCAACTGACAATGAGCCTCTGTATGTTATTCACGGGCTCACTACTCAATGAAGTTAATGTATTGAGGAGTGAACTACTCAATCTTATCTATTGTAAGATTGGACCTCAGTGAAGGTGATCTCTCTGAAATAATGTTCAGTGGGAGTAAGAATATAATGGAAATTTGAGTGTGGGTCACTAACCAGAGTTGAATACCTGACACCAGTGAACAAGTATTGCAGGGTATATTTGTCAATGTAAAATTGTACTGATTGTGGTTCTTTCACCTGAGTGGAATATCTGATCGAAGTCTCCATTAATATCTGGCATCATCTGTCCAAGGAGAATTGTATTGTGTTTCGGAAAAGAATTGCAATGAAATAAGTTGTTTCAATGTTAAATATATCCTATTTTAATTTGGTGAGTGAGATGTCCATTCTGTGGAGCTGCCTCAGTCTTTGGAATATGTTGAAAACAGCAAGAGTTTGGCTTTGTTTGGTGGTCAGTGGATGATGTGAAATTTCTCCATACCTCGGCTTTGTATTGAAAAGAAAGAGGTTTCAGCGACTTCCTGATAGTTAAACAAACCAATTACAAACCGTGCAGTATTCAGTGATTGTCAAACATTTTGTGAATTGTTCACATTTCCATTGATCTATAAATGAACTCCAGTGGGTTTTTTTCTGGGTTGTTGTGGTTCTGTCTAAACTGTGTTGCTTCTGAAAGCGATTTGTGAATCTGATCACCTGAAGCCCTGAACTCCTCAAAAACATTCAGATACTTGATTTCTACAGAGTGATTGGGAAACATATTGTTCTGATCAGAATGAAGAACCTGACACTGAGCTGTGGTGAAATTAATTTCCAATTCCAATACCCAATTTGCAAGTTTATAATTAATTATTAATGTGTTATTGTGTTGAGTTGTATTCTTCCACTCTGCTCATTCTCATTCGCAGTTTGGATTGGTTGGTAAATTTTGGAACTATAGTTTTGCTTCCCTATTCCATTTTGTTGATGTAAATGGTAATGGACAGTGATCCCGGGGCTGATCCTTGTGGAAAACCACTTCCCACCTTCCAGCAATCAGAGTAAATCCCTTTAACTCCCACTGCCTGTGTTGTGTCTTTGTAACCAGCTTCTAGTCATTCTGCTGCTGGTCCTCTAACTCCAGTTAGAGGACCAGCAGCAATTCGGTGTCTTTTGTTGTTGCAATGGAGAGGGATAGGGCCGGACGGCAGGGCAAGGCTTACAATTGGGGGAGAGGTAATTATGATGCGATTAGGCAAGAATTAGGGGGCATAAGATGGGAACAGAAACTGTCAGGGAAAGGCACTGATGAAAAGTGGAACTTTTTCAAGGAACAAATACTGGGTGTCCTTGATAGGTATGTCCCTGTCAGGCAGGGAGGAAATGGCCGAGTGAGGGAACCGTGGTTCACAAAAGAGGTGGAATGTCTTGTGAAAAGGAAGAGGGAAGCTTATGTAGGGATGAGGAAACAAGGTTCAGATGGCTCGATTGAGGGTTACAAGTTAGCAAGGAATGAGCTGAAAAAGGGGCTCAGGAGAGCTAGGAGGGGACATGAGAAGTCCTTGGCGGGTCGGATCAAGGAAAACCCCAAGGCTTTTTACTCTTATGTGAGGAATAAAAGAATGACCAGGGTGAGGTTAGGGTCGGTCAAGGACAGTGGTGGGAACTTGTGTATGGAATCAGTCGAGATAGGCGAGGTGATGAATGAATACTTTTCTTCAGTGTTCACCAAGGAGAGGGGCCATGTTTTTGAGGAAGAGAAGGTGTTACAGGCTAATAGGCTGGAGGAAATAGATGTTCGGAGGGAGGATGTATTGGCAGTTTTGAATAAACTGAAGGTCGATAAGTCCCCTGGGCCTGATGAAATGTATCCTAGGATTTTTGGGAGGCGAGGGATGAGATTGCAGAGCCTTTGGCTTTGATCTTTGGGTCCTCGCTGTCCACGGGGATGGTGCCAGAGGACTGGAGAGTGGCAAATGTTGTTCCTCTGTTTAAGAAAGGGAATAGAAATGACCCTGGTAATTATAGACCGGTTAGTCTGACTTCGGTGGTTGGTAAATTGATGGAAAAGGTCCTTATGGATGGGATTTACGACCATTTAGAAAGATGCGGATTAATCCGGGATAGTCAGCACGGATTTGTGAAGGGCAAATCGTGCCTCACAAATTTGATAGAATTTTTTGAGGAGGTAACTAGGTGTGTTGATGAAGGTAGGGCGGTTGATGTCAAATACATGGATTTTAGTAAGGCGTTTGATAAGGTCCCCCATGGTCGGCTTATGATGAAAGTAAGGAGGTGTGGGATAGAGGGAAAGTTGGCCGATTGGATAGGTAACTGGCTATCAGATCGAAGACAGAGGGTGGTGGTGGATGGAAAATTTTCGGACTGGAGGCAGGTTGCTAGCGGAGTGCCGCAGGGATCGGTGCTTGGTCCTCTGCTCTTTGTGATTTTTATTAATGACTTAGAGGAGGGGGCTGAAGGGTGGATCAGTAAATTTGCTGATGACACCAAGATTGGTGGAGTAGTGGATGAGGTGGAGGGCTGTTGTAGGCTGCAAAGAGACATAGATAGGATGCAAAGCTGGGCTGAAAAATGGCAAATGGAGTTTAACCCTGATAAATGTGAGGTGATTCATTTTGGTAGGACAAATTTAAATGTGGATAACAGGGTCAAAGGTAGGGTTCTGAAGACTGTGGAGGAACAGAGAGATCTTGGGGTCCATATCCACAGATCTCTAAAGGTTGCCACTCAAGTGGATAGAGCTGTGAAGAAGGCATATAGTGTGTTAGCTTTTATTAACAGGGGGTTGGAGTTTAAGAGCCGTGGGGTTATGCTGCAACTGTACAGGACCTTGGTGAGACCGCATTTGGAATATTGCGTGCAGTTCTGGTCACCTCACTATAAGAAGGATGTGGAAGCGCTGGAAAGAGTGCAGAGGAGATTTACCAGGATGCTGCCTGGTTTGGAGTGTCGGTCTTATGAGGAAAGGTTGAGGGAGCTGGGGCTGTTCTCTCTGGAGCGGAGGAGATTGAGGGGAGACTTAATAGAGGTTTATAAAATGATGAAGGGGATAGATCGAGTGAACGTTCAAAGACTATTTCCTCGGGTGGATGGAGCTATTACAAGGGGGCATAACTATGGGGTTCATGGTGGGAGATATAGGAAGGATATCAGAGGTAGGTTCTTCACGCAGAGAGTGGTTGGGGTGTGGAATGGACTGCCTGCAGTGATAGTGGAGTCAGACACTTTAGGAACATTTAAGCGGTTATTGGATAGGCACATGGAGCACACCAGGATGGTAGGGAATGGGATAGCTTGATCTTGGTTTCAGATGAAGGTCGGCACAACATCGTGGGCCGAAGGGCCTGTTCTGTGCTGTAATGTTCTATGTTCTATGTCTATGTTCCACTTGCTCTGAGTTTACTGAAGTATGTTAACTTACTGAAGGTATCTAGAAACACCATGTGTCGGACATCGACCAGATCTTTCCTGATAATTGGGAAAATAATTCAATGAAATCTGTCAAGAATGATCTTAATTTTGGAACATGTGCTGAATGCTCTTTATCACAGCCTGTGTTACTTGATGTATTTTTTTTTACTCTTTTGAAGTTAGTTCATTTATTTTTTTATGTTGAGGTTGTGACTGGACAACTGCTCTTTGGATTTTTTAAAATTTAATTTCTGTTTAAACTCAAGAAAGATCATAAACCTATTGTTTTCCGTTCCACTGGGTAACTTCTGATGATCAGCTGCTTAAGAAGGCAGACATGACAATTTTCTTTATTAGCTGATGTATCGAAGATAGGAGCAGGGAGGTCATGATGGAGATATATGAAACACTCATTTGTCTTCAGCTCGAGGACTATGAGGAATTCTGGTAGCCTCACTAGACGGAGGATGTGATTGCTCTGGAAGGAACGCAAAGGAGATTCACCAGGATGTTGCCTGGGCAGCAGTGTTTCTGCAGTGAAGACAGGCTGGTTAGGCTGGTGTTGCTTTCCACAGAACAGTGAAGGCGGAGTGCGGACATCATTGAGGTGTTCAAAATTATGAGGGACAAAGATAGGATAGTTAAGAAGAAACTTCTTCCCCTGAGCAGAGGGCTCAATGTCCAAGGTGTGTAGACTAAGGTCAGCAGCAGGAGGGTTAGAGGGTTTCTGAGGAAAATAAAATGTTCCTGTGTCATTTCAGAAATGCTGCTGGTCATCCTGCACAGCAAGATCCCACAATCACACTGCAATGTGGGAGAAGCCAGATTTGAAACACAATTGTAGGTGTGATTTGGTGAAAAGCTAAAACACGTCATCACAGATTCACCCTCAGTAACACAATCACTGTTTACAAATCCATCCTTTTGGGAGGAGCAAGGGATTGATTAAGGAAAGAAAAATAGAGTATGAAAGTAATCTAACGTGGAACATGACAACTGACTTCAAAAAATATCTATCGGTATGTAAAGAGAAACAGATTGACAAACAAGGACCTTTGCAGTCAGAAATGGGAGATACTCTAACGGGGACAAAGTTATAGCTGAGGAATTAAATTGAAGATTGCTTCGATCTTCAGAAAGGAAGACATGAATAATGTGCCAAAAGTTCAGAGAGGAACAAGTTTTAGAGAGAAGCTGAAGGAAATTTGAATTTGCAGAGAAATGCTTTTGGGGAAAATGATGGGATTGAAGGTGGATAAATCTCCAGGTCCTGACAATCTTCATCCCAGAGTACTTAAGGAAGTCCTCCTGGGAATAAGAGGTCCAATGGTGGTTATTTTCCAATTTTATTGGACTCTGGGCTGGTTCCTACTGACTGGAGGGGAGCTAATGCAAGCCCGGTATTCAGACAGGACTGGAGAGAGAAAACAGTGAACTATAGACCAGTGAGCCTAACGTCGGTGCTGGGGAAGTTGCAAGAGTCAAATTTCAAGGATTTGATAACTCGGCATTTGGAATGCCGTGCCATAATCAGACAAAGGCAGCATGGAATTACGAAAGGGAAATCATGATTGGAATATCTTGCAATTGTTTGAGGGTGGAACTAGTAGAGTTGACCGAGGGGAACCAGTGGATGGGGTTTATTTAGTTTTCCAGAAGGGTTACTGAATGCATCATCTCCAAATTTGCAGATGGTACAAAGCTGGGTGGGAGGGTGAACTGTGAGGAGGATGCAGAGAATATTCAGCGTTATTTGGACAGGCTGAGGGTGTGGTCATACGCATGGCAGATGCAGTTTAATGTGGATCACTGTGAGGATATCGACTCTGGGAGGAATATTAGGAAGACAAGTTATTATTGAATGGGTGTAAATTGAGGGAGGTGGATTCTCATCAAAACCTTGGTCTCCTCGTGCATCATTCACTGCACGGAACCAGGCAGGTACAGCAGGCAGGAATGGAGCTAAATGGTCTGCTGGTTTTCATAGCGAGAGGTTTTCTTTATCGGGATAAGGATTACTTGCTGCAGTTGGAAAAAGTATTGGAGAGACCACTCCTGGAATTTTTTTCGGCAGTTGTGATGTCCTTTCCAGAGGAAGGCTGTCCTTGCTCTAGAAGATGTCCAGTAACGGTATTACAGGCTGCTTCCTGGGATAACAGGTCCGTCATATGAGGAGAGACTAAGTCGGTTAGGATTATATTCACTGGAGTTCACAATAATGAGGGGATCTCATAGAAACTTATAACATTCTAACAAGATTAGACAGGGTCGATTCAGAAAGAATCTTACCGATGGTGGGGTGCCCTGAACTGGCTGTCATACTTTGAGGATAAGGGGCAATTCTTTTTAGAACTGAGGTGATGAGAAATTTCTTCAGTCAGAGGGTGGTGAATGTGTGGAATTCACAGGCGTTTTGTGATTTCAAGAAGAAATTAGATTTAGTTCTCGGGGCTAAAGTGATCATGGAATTGCGGGGGGGTGGGGGGGGGAATCAAGTAATTTCATTCGATAATTAGCCACGATAAAAATGAATGGTGGAGATGAGGACCCCATAAACACATTCCCCTCCAACATCCCCAGAGCGGCAATTTATCTTCTCACCTCTCCCTGCCTCTCGGGCTTCTTTCTCTCTCTCTGTTTTGCACCCTCCCTATTTTCCACCTCTCCCCCTCACTGTAATAAAATCTAATGAGAACGTTGGGTGAGAGAGTTGGAAAACCGATGATTACATCCTGAGTGAAATGAATTAAATTGCCTGCTGCAGCTTTATTTAACCAGTGATATCATCCAATTAAACACAGAAACATTTCGGAATGAAGCGAATGGAAAAGGCATCCTGAGGGCCCTGAGATTAGGCCTTGAATTGAGGCCTAGTCACAGAGGATGCAATAAACCTTAAGAACATAAGAACATAAGAAATAGGAGCAGGAGTAGGCCATCTAGCCCCTCGAGCCTGCCCCGCCATTCAATAAGATCATGGCTGATCTGACGTGGATCAGTACCACTTACCCGCCTGATCCCCATAACCCTTAATTCCCTTACCGATCAGGAATCCATCCATCCGCGCTTTAAACATATTCAGCGAGGTAGCCTCCACCACCTCAGTGGGCAGAGAATTCCAGAGATTCACCACCCTCCGGGAGAAGAAGTTCCTCCTGAACTCTGTCTTAAACCGACCCCCCTTTATTTTGAGGCAGTGTCCTCTAGTTTTAACTTCCTTACTAAGTGGAAAGAATCTCTCCGCCCCAACCCTATCCAGCCCCCGCATTATCTTATAAGTCTCCATAAGATCCCCCCTCATCCTTCTAAACTCCAACGAGTACAAACCCAATCTCCTCAGCCTCTCCTCATAATCCAAACCCCTCATCTCCGGTATCAACCTGGTGAACCTTCTCTGCACTCCCTCCAATGCCAATATATCCTTCCTCATATAAGGTGACCAATACTGCACACAGTATTCCAGCTGCGGCCTCACCAATGCCCTGTACAGGTGCATCAAGACATCCCTGCTTTTATATTCTATCCCCCTCGCGATATAGGCCAACATCCCATTTGCCTTCTTGATCATCTGTTGTACCTGCAGACTGGGCTTTTGCGTCTCATGCACAAGGACCCCCAGGTCCCTTTGCATGAGTCCCTTGGGGACAAAAAACAGAATTCTCTCCATCCCAGGGAAACATAACTGTCCTTTCCAGCCCCAAAACGCCCCACACACGGATGGAAGGGACGAGAGGAAAAGAGAACCACTGTTCCCCACCCTCTGTCCCACCCGCACTCCCCTCATACACCCCACGGCAATAAAAATACCACAAATCACAATGGGATTTTATTTTACATTAATTACAAGATGCAACATTGAAGCGAATGGATGGACAGAGAGAAGAAAGGTTGTAAAAGGTTGTAATGACAGAGGCCGAGATATTCAACCACCTTCCCTACCCATTCCGCCCAAAAATTAATAATCCTCCAAACCCCACCACCCTGTCTAAAAACACAAACAGGACACATGGATTGAGAACAAGTCTTTACCAAGGCCAGGGGTTTGATTTTTATCCCATCCACCCACCCATGTGCTTTATCGTCATTGAGCTAATTTGCCTTTTAAGTTGTGTGGTTACCATTTGCAGTTCTGTCTATGCTGCAGGTCATTGATGCACAGCAGGATCCCATGGGCAGCAATGTTTCCACACCGCCCAACCTAGTCAGCAAGTGGCTAAAACCTCAACTGGGAAGAAGCTGTTCATTTCTTCAGGATACATTTCAAAACAGACTGTCTCAGGATTGGAGTGTTTGAACATCACGCTTTCTGGAAAGATGTGATAGGGACATCAGCAGTTACTGCTCTCAGGAAACCCTCTACCCCCAAATACTGTGACATTTTCCCTCCACCCTAACTCCACAATGTTCAGCTATCTCTCCCCCTGTTTAACCTGATCCTTCCGTTTCTCTCTCACTCCGTAACATCAGCCCTTCCTCAGCCTGTCCCCCAACTCTTTCACTTCCTCCCTCACAAGCCACACAATGGAGATACAGAGACACAGATAGAGAGACAGTGTCATGAGACAGAGGTTAATGCCGTTTTAACAAGCCACGACAAATTCCCCAAAGAGGAACACCTTGCTTTGCAATGTGAGAAAGGTGTGTGGGAAGGTGTGAACTATTCTTCATTAACATTTAGCGGTTAACTGACAGAAATATCTGACACTCACTTTAATTGAACAATGAACAATTTAATTATTTAACCAACAGGGAACTTTAGTTAAAGAAGGCGAAGGCTACTGGGGAGTTTAAACTGGATATGTTGGGGGGAGGGGATCGAGGCGAGGTGACTCGGAGTGAGGAAGTTAGCTCACAAACAGACAAGGGTTATAGACGGTGCAAGAGGGAGGATGGACGGGGGATAGAGAAGTGGAGAGAAGGGGAGAGCTCAGACCAAAGGATTGAGATGTGTTTACTTTAATGCCAGGAGTATAGTGAATAAAGGGGATGAACTCAGAGCGTCGATTGATGCCTGGAAATGTAATGTGGTGGCCATTACAGAGACTTGGATGTCTCAGGGACAGGACTGGTTACTCCAGGTGCCGGGATTCAGATGTTTCAGGAAGGACATGGAGGGAGGCAAGAGAGGGGGTGGCGTGGCACTGCTGATCAGGGACAGTGTCAAGCTGTAGAGAAGGTGTATGCTGTGGCGGGATCGTCCACCGAGTCTCTGTGGGTAGAAGTTCAGAGTGGGAAGGGGTCGGTCACTTTGCTGGGAGTTTTCTATAGGCCGCCCAATAGTGACAGGGAGGTGGAGGAACAGATAGGGAAACAGATCCTGGAGAGTTGCAATAATAGCAGAGTTGTTGTGATGGGAGACTTTAATTTCCCAAACATAGATTGGAATATCCCTAGGGTAAGGGGATTGGATGGGGAGGAGTTCGTTCGGTGTCTTCAGGAGGGTTTCCTGACACAGCATGTGGACAAGCCTACAAGAGGAGAGGCGTTTGACAAAGTCCCTCATGGTAGGCTGGTGCAAAAGGTTGGATCTCATGGGATAAAGGGGGAGGTGGCTAGATGGGTGGAGAACTGGCTTGGTCACAGAAGACAGAGGGTGGTAGTGGAAGGGTCATTTTCCGGCTGGCGGCCTGTGACTTGTGGTGTTCTGCAGGGTTCTGTATTGGGACCTCTGCTGTTTGTGATTTATATAAATGATCTGGAAGAAGGTGTAACTGGGGTAATCAGTAAGTTTGCAGACGACACAAAATTGGCAGGACTTGCAGATAGTGAGGAACATTGTCAGAAGCTACAGAAGGATATAGATAGGCTGGAAATTTGGGCAAAGAAATGGCAGATGGAGTTTAATCCTGAAGAATGCAAAGTGATGCATTTTGGAAGAAATAATGTCGGGAGGAGCTGTACGATAAATGACAGAACCATAAAGGGTGTAGATACGCAGAGGGACCTGGGTGTGCAAGTCCACAGATCCCTGAAGGTGACGTCACAGGTGGAGAAGGTGGTGAAGAAGGCATATGGCATGCTTGCCTTTATAGGACGGGGCATAGATTATAAAAGTTGGGGCCTGTTGTTGCAGATGAATAGAACTTTGGTTCGGCCGCATTTGGAATACTGCGTCCAGTTCTGGTCGCCACACTACCAGAAGGACGTGGAGGCTTTGGAGAGAGTACAGAGGATGTTGCCTGGTATGGATGGGCTTAGTCATGAGGAGAGATTGGGTAAACTGGGGTTGTTCTCCCTGGAAAGACGGAGGATGAGGGGAGACTTAATGGAGGTGTATAAAATTATGAAAGGCATAGAAAGGGTGAACGGTGGGAAGCTTTTCCCCAGGTCGGTGGTGACGTTCACGAGGGGTCATAGGTTCAAGGTGAAGGGGGGGAGGTTTAACACAGATATCAGAAGGACATATTTTACACAGAGGGTGGTGAGGGCCTGGAATGCGCTGCCAGGCAAGGTGGTGGAGTCGGACACACTGGAAACGTTTAAGACTTATCTCGATAGCCCTATGAACGGAGTGGGAATGGAGCGATACAAAAGAATGGTCTAGTTTGGAACAGGGAGCGGCGCGGGCTTGGAGGGCCGAAGGGCCTGTTCCTGTGCTGTATTGTTCTTTGTTCTTTGTACTTGATCTGAAACTGACCAATGAGCCTGGACAGTTGTCAGATCGCTCAGTGGGAGAGCATCTTGGGGATAGCGATCATAACTCTATCTCCTTTCTGCTTGCATTGGAAAAGGAGAGGATCAGGCAAGCTAGGAAAGCGTTTACATGGAGTAAGGGGAAGTATGAAGACATAAGGCAGCAAATTAGAGGAGTAAATTGGAAGGAGGTGTTCTCGGGGAAATCTACTGAAGCGAGTGGCAGTTTTTCAAGGAATGTCTGTCTAGGGTTCTACAGGACAATTTTCCCAGCAGACAGGGACGAGTTGGTAGGTTAAAGGAACCGTGGTGCACGAAAGCTGTGTGAGACCTAGTCGAGAAGAAAAGGAAAGCGTACAAAAGGTTCAGAGAGCTTGGCGAAGATAGGGATCTAGCTGAGTATACGGCTTGTAGGAAGTGACTTAAGAAGGAAATTAGGAGAGCCAGAAGGGGTCACGAGAAGGCCTTGACAAGTAGAATTAAGGAAAACCCTTAGGTTATCTATAAATATGTGAAGAGTAAAAGGATGAGATGTGATGGAATAGGGCCTATAAAAGGTGAAGGCGATAAAATCAGTACAGAAGCA
The DNA here is from genome assembly GCF_964213995.1 of Mustelus asterias. NCBI lineage: Eukaryota > Metazoa > Chordata > Chondrichthyes > Carcharhiniformes > Triakidae > Mustelus > Mustelus asterias. Next base: position 13,884 of record NW_027590909.1, read on the forward strand.
GTAAAAATGGCAGACTTGCTCAATGAGTATTTTGCCTCGGTTTTCACAGAGGAGAAGGACATGGGTGGATGTACTGTGGGCTTGCGGTGGACTGCAAAGATTGAGTCTGTGGACTTTCAGAAAGAGGTTGTGCTGGAATCTTTGAATGGCATCAAGATAGGTAAGTCGCTGGGTCCGGATGGGATGTACCCCAGGTTAGTGTGGGAGACGAGGGAAGAGCCTCTGGCGATGATCTTTGCGTCGTCGATGGAGACGGGAGAAGTGTCGGAGGATTGGAGGATTGCGGATGTGGTTCCTATTTTCAAGAAGGGGAATAGGGATAGTCCAGGAAATTACCGAGCGGTGAGTCTAACCTCAGTGGTTGGTAAGCTGATGGAGAAGATCCTGAGGGACAAGATTTATGAGCATTTAGAGAGGTTTAGTATGCTCAAGAATACTCAGTGTGGCTTTGTCAAAGGCAGATAGTGCCTTACGAGCCTGGTGGAGTTCTTCAAAAATGTGACTAAACACATTGACGAAGGGAAAGCGGTAGATGTGGTTTATATGGATTTTAGCAAGGCGTTTGATAAGGTTCCCCATGCAAGGCTTCTAGAAAAGGTGAGAGGGCATGAGATCCAAGGGGCTGCTGCCCGGTGGATCCAGAACTGGCTTGCCCAAAGGAGGCAGAGAGTGTGTAAAGATGGGTCTTTTTCTAATTGGAGGTCGGTCACCAGTGGTGTGCCCCAGGGATCTTCCAGGGATCTGTTCTGGGACCCTTGCTGCTTGTCATTTTCATAAATGACCTGGATGAGGAAGTGGAGGGATGGGTTGGTAAGTTTGCCGACGACACGAAGGTTGGTGGGGTTGTGGATAGTCTGGAGGGATGTCAGAAGTTACAGAGGGACATAGATAGGATGCAAGACTGGGCGGACAAGTGGCAGATGGACTTCAACCCAGAAAAATGCGTAGTGGTCCATTTTGGCAGGTCGAATGGGATGAAGGAGTACAATATAAAGGAAAATACTCTTAGTACAGTCGACAATCAGAAGGACCTTGGGGTCCGGGTCCATAGGACTCTAAAATCAGCCCCGCAGGTGGAGGAGGTGGTTAAGAAGGCGTATGGTGTGCTGGCCTTTATCAATCGAGGGACTGAGTTTAGGAGTCCGGGGATAATGATGCAGCTATATAAGACCCTTGTCAGACCCCACTTGGAGTACTGTGCTCAGTTCTGGTCGCCTCATTACAGGAAGGATGTGGAAAAGATTGAAAGGGTGCAGAGGCGATTTACATGGATGTTGCCTGGATTGAGTGGCATGCCTTATGAGGATAGGCTGAGGGAGCTCGGTCTTTTCTCCTTGGAGAGACGTAGGATGAGAGGAGACCTAATAGAGGTATATGAGATGTTGAGAGGCATAGATCGTGTGTACTCTCAGAGGCTTTTTCCCAGGGTGGAAATGGCTGCTACGAGAGGACACATGTTTAAGCTGCTGGGGGATAGGTTCAGGGGAAATGTTCGGGGGAAGTTTTTCACACAGAGGGTGGTGGGCGAGTGGAATCGGCTGCCGTTAGTGGTGGTGGAGGCAAACTCATTAGGGTATTTCAAGAGAGTCCTGGATGAGTACATGGGACTTAATAGGATGGAGGGTTATGGGTAGGCCGAAAAGGTAGGGATATGTTCGGCACAGCTTGTGGGGACGAAGGGCCTGTTTTGTGCTGTAGTTTTCTATGTTTCTCTGTTTCTAAGTAGCATTGTGATTAAAGTAAAATTCTACTGGAATGCTGTTCAAATACACACAAGGACATTCATTATCAGAAAAAAACGAACATAATTTAGTCACTCGCAAAAATGTATACAACTAGATTTTGTGGCTGGGAAAACCTTTGGCGATCGTCGAGGTGTGGGATGGAAGGGAATTTGGCCGAATGGAAAAGTAACTGGCGATCTCATAGAAGACAGAGGATGGTGGTGGATGGAAATTTTTCAGACTGGAGACCAGTTACCAGCGGTGTACCACAGGGATCATTGGTGGGTCATCTGCTATTTGTGATTTTTATCAATGACTTGGAGGAGGGGGCTGAAGGGTGGGTCAGTAACTTTGCTGATGACACCAAGATTGGTGGAGTAGTGGATGAGGTGGAGGGCTGTTGTAGACTGCAAAGAGACATTGATAGGACACAGAGCTGGGCCGAAAAATGGCAGATGGGGTTTAACCCGGATAAGTGTGAGGTGATTCATTTTGGTAGGACAAATTTGAATGTGGATTACACGGTCAACGGCAGGGTTCTGACGAATGTGGAGGAACAGAGAGATCTTGGACTTCATAGAACATAGAACATAGAACATAGAACATTACAGCGCAGAACAGGCCCTTCGGCCCACGATGTTGCACCGACCAGTTAAAAAAAAAACTGTGACCCTCCAACCTAAACCAATTTCTTTTCGTCCATGAACCTATCTACGGATCTCTTAAACGCCCCCAAACTAGGCGCATTTACTACTGATGCTGGCAGGGCATTCCAATCCCTCACCACCCTCTGGGTAAAGAACCTACCCCTGACATCGGTTCTATAACTACCCCCCCTCAATTTAAAGCCATGCCCCCTCGTGCTGGATTTCTCCATCAGAGGAAAAAGGCTATCACTATCCACCCTATCTAAACCTCTAATCATCTTATATGTTTCAATAAGATCCCCTCTTAGCCGCCGCCTTTCCAGCGAAAACAATCCCAAATCCCTCAGCCTCTCCTCATAGGATCTCCCCTCCATACCAGGCAACATCCTGGTAAACCTCCTCTGCACCCTCTCCAAAGCCTCCACATCCTTCCTGTAATGTGGGGACCAGAACTGCACACAGTACTCCAAGTGCGGCCGCACCAGAGTTGTGTACAGTTGCAACATAACGCTACGACTCCTAAATTCAATCCCCCTACCAATAAACGCCAAGACACCATATGCCTTCTTAACAACCTTATCTACTTGATTCCCAACTTTCAGGGATCTATGCACACATACACCTAGATCCCTCTGCTCCTCCACACTATTCAAAGTCCTCCCGTTAGCCCTATACTCAACACATCTGTTATTCCTACCAAAGTGAATTACCTCACACTTCTCCGCATTAAACTCCATCCGCCACCTCTCGGCCCAACTTTGCAACCTGTCTAAGTCTTCCTGCAAACTACGACACCCTTCCTCACTGTCTACCACACCACCGACTTTGGTGTCATCAGCAAATTTGCTAATCCACCCAACTATACCCTCATCCAGATCATTAATAAATATTACAAACAGCAGTGGCCCCAAAACAGATCCCTGAGGTACACCACTTGTAACCGCACTCCATGATGAATATTTACTATCAACCACCACCCTCTGTTTCCTATCCGCTAGCCAATTCCTGATCCAATTTCCTAGATCACCCCCAATCCCATACATCTGCATTTTCTGCAGAAGCCTACCATGGTGAACCTTATCAAACGCCTTACTAAAATCCATATATACCACGTCCACTGCCTTGCCCCCATCCACCTCCTTGGTCACTTTCTCAAAAAACTCAATAAGGTTAGTAAGGCACGACCTACCTGCCACAAAACCATGCTGACTATCACCTATCAATTCATTACTCTCCAAATAACTATAAATCCTATCCCTTATAATTTTTTCCAACATCTTGCCGACAACAGAAGTGAGACTCACCGGTCTATAATTCCCGGGGAAGTCTCTGTTCCCCTTCTTAAACAATGGGACAACATTCGCTAACCTCCAATCTTCTGGTACTATACCAGAGGCCAACGACGACCTGAAGATCAGAGCCAGAGGCTCTGCAATCACTTCTCTTGCCTCCCAGAGAATCCTTGGATAAATCCCATCCGGACCAGGGGATTTATCTATTTTCAGACCCTCCAGAATCCTCCATATCCACTGATCTCTAAAGGTTGCCACTCAAGTGGACAGAGCCGTGAAGAAGGCCTATAGTGTGTTAGCGTTTATCAACAGGTGGTTGGAGTTTAAGAGCCATGGGGTTATGCTGCAACTATACAGGACCTTGGTGAGACCACATTTGGAATATTGTGTGCAGTTCTGGTCGCCTCACTATGGGAAGGATGTGGAAGCATTGGAGGGAGTGCAAAGGAGATTTACCAGGATGCTGCCTCGTTTGGAGGGTAGGTCTTATGAGGAAAGGTTGAGGAGGCGAGGGCTTTTCTCTTTGGAGTGGAGGCGGATGAGGGGCGACTTAATAGAGGTTTATAAGATGATGAGGGGGTTAGATAGAGTGAACGTTCAGAGACTATTTCCTCGGCTGGATGTAACTGTTACTCTGTGGCATAACTATAAGGTAAATAGTGGGAGAAAGGAGGGATGTCCGAGGTCGGTTTTTACGCAGAGAGTGGTTGGGGTGTGGAATGGACTGCCTGCTGTGATAGTGTAGTCGGACACTTGGAACTTTGAAGCGGTTATTGGATCGGCACATGGAGCACAGCAGGATGATAGCGAGTGGGATAGCTTGATCTTGGTTTCAGATAAAGTTCGGAACAACATCGCGGGCCGAAGGGCCTGTTCTGTGCTGTACTGTTCTATGTTCTATGTTCTATGTCTTTCTATTCCACTGCCTGCAAGTTATTTCTGATTCAGATCGATAGATGGAGAGGTCTATTAAGTGATATTCAAAGCTGGAGAGAGCTGCTCTTTCCCTCTCTGGGCTTTGAGAGGTGGCAGCCCTTCAGGTGAACTGCAGGCAGGCAGTTGATCTCCTGTTTTTATACTGTGATGACCTCTGAATTTTCCTGCACCAGGATTGATCTGCTCTTGTCCACAACAATAAATTAACATTTGATAGCTTCCTGATAGCTGGGTGCCTTCTTTGAACTGATAGGCTGAACTCAAAATTCAAGAACATGCAAAGCCTGTTACCATGGCGATCCTGATGCTTGTTCTTTGCTACCATCCTTGCAGTCTGTGTACTCTGTCTGTACCTGCATTTGAAGCCTCCAAGCATTGACACAAGTCCAACTTTAAAGGGACACAATACCAGCTTTTAAAGGGACCACACTTCACAAACTCAGCTTCCCAACACCAGACATAGAGCGAGAGCTCCGACAATCACCGCCACAGCAAACTGTATTCAAATAGAACCCTGTGCATTTCATTTCACCCTCACATTTATCTCTCTGGCTCAGACACATTTTTTACTCCACAATTACACCCGCTTCTAGTTAAAGAACTTTCATTCCAGGCCATCAAGAATTATTAACAGTGATGAGATTAATTGTTAATCTGACCTCACTGCTGTTAATTTAGAGATTTCTGATGCAACTTGTGCACAGGAAGGTCCAAAGCACAGAGGCAGTTTCAAAATTCAGTTCACAGTTTATGATAATTGTTTTCTGTGTGTGTGTGCTTCTTGTTTTAATGTACAAACTGAGGCTGCAATATTGGTCGCACAGTAAGATCCCACAGGCAGCAATGTGATATTGGCTGAATGTCCCCTCAGTTCTCTGCAGAAAGTGATCATGAACTCCCTCAGTCCCATTTTTCAAGTTGAAGCTTTTTTATATTCAAGGCCTTGGAATCTTCTTTGCAGTCAGTGAGGGATTTTCAAACAGGATGATCATTGTTTCAAGGCAGGCAAATGGCCCAGGACAGTGCATGCACAGCAAGATCCCACAGCAGCTACACTGTGAAACTAATCAAATGAGACACAGACCTTAGCCTGCCTCCATCCTCACACCTGCTGTGAGCCCCTTCCCCCAAAGCACCCAACAAAAATCGCCACACACCTTCCACTCTGTGTGTGTGCATTGTCCCAAGTCTGGAGAATTCCCTTCACTTCCCTGGAAAGATGAAACTCTCTCTTAACACTGAGACATCCTTTAAAGCAAGTTCTGCAGCAAGATCGCAGAAGGTGCAGTTAGCAGTGTGGAGTGTGTTTTACACCGTTTAATGGAATGTAACCCTGAAAAGTGTGAGCTGATACACTTTGGAAGGAGTAATTTGACAAGGAAGTACTCAATGAATGTTCGGACTATAGGAAGATCTATGGCAGAATGTGACCTTGGCGTATTTGACCACAGATCTTTGAAAGCAGAAGGGCATGTTAGTAAGGTGGTGAAAATGGCACATGGGACTCTTGCCTTTATCATTTGAGGCATAGATGACAAAAGCAGGGAAGTAATGTTGGAATTGTCTCGATCTTTGATGAGCCCCCAGCTGGAGTACTGTGTGCAGTTCTGATCGCCACATTATAGGAAGGATGTGTTTGTGCTGGATGGGGGGACAGAGGAGATTCACCAAGATGCTGCCTTGGATGGAAGATCAACGTTATGAAAAGAGGTTGCGTGGGCTTGGGTTATTAACGTTTTAGCAGAGAAGACTGAGGGGCGACCTGATCGAGGTGTACAAGATTATGAGGGCCATGGACAGAGTGGAGAAGGAGCAACTGTTCCCCATATCTGAAGGGTCAGTCACGAGGGGACAGAGGTTCTCGGTGGGGTTAAGGAGGTTTGGGGGGGAGGGGGTTGGTGTGAGGAAATATGTTTTTCCCCAGGGGCTGGTGAGGGTCTGGAAAGCGCTGCCTGGGAGGGTGGTGGAGGTGGGTTGCTTCACATCCTTTAAAAGGTATCTGGATGAGCACTTGGCACAACATAACATTCAGGGCTCTGGGCCAAGTGCTGACAGATGGGGTTAGGTGGGATTTCAGGTATTTCTAATGTGACAGTGCAGACTCGATGGGCCGAAGGGCCTCTTCTGCTCTGTATGATTCTATTATTCTATAACCTCTCATTCTTGGTTCTCCTCATTCTCTCCCACTCTTTCCTTCCCTCCATTTCTTCCAATCAGACAGAAACATTCAAATGGAGAGAGAGAGATTTCCACAGGGAGAATCTTCTAAACCTGAATTAAAATGCCAGCCCTGCTCCATCCTGCCCAGCCCCTGTCCCCTCTCAGTCTCTAGAAGCTGCTCAACTCCCTCTTTCAGTTTGGGAAGGGGCTGCTGATTTCTTCAGGACACTTTTTAAATCCTCCCAGACTATCTGACAGGGTTTGAGCGGAGCTGCACCTGGTGACCATACACTGGAGACTCTCACATCCTGTCTCTCTTTCTCAAATGCTGTCCCTACATCACCACCTCTGCTTTGACCTTCCACTCCCCTCGGGCCTCCCTCTGTCTCTGCTCCACTCCCTCCTTCTCTTTTCTCCTCCTGCCACTGTCTCTCTCTCTCATTGTACAGATGGATGTTCTTATCTCGGGCCAGGTCTTTGCAACCACACCCACCACCTCTTATTCCATCCCTCCTTCTAACTTCCTATTTCTGTCCATATCTCTGCTTCTTTCCCTCTCTTTCATGTGCACTGTGTTGAAAGGAGTGATGCAATATTTCTGAACCACACTGCCAATAACCACAAACCATATTGCTGTGAGGGGGTGGGAAGAACCATCTTATCTGGGGGTCTCCAGTTAGGAGTCAGTGCCCAGCTTCCTGTCTCTGGAGAATAGCCTCAGTCAGAGCCCTGAGATTCCTTATTTACACAAATGAATCAATAGATCGATTAATTTATTCATAAATAACTACTGGGAGGCTCATTTTACAAAGTCTCATAGAAATCATAGAATCATAGAAATCATAGAAACCCTACAGTGCAGAAGGAGGCCATTCGGCCCATCGAGTCTGCACCGACCACAATCCCACCCAGGCCCTACCTCCACATATTTACCCGCTAATCCCTCTAACCTACGCATCACAGGACTCTAAGGGGCAATTTTTAACCTGGCCAATCAACCTAACCCGCACATCTTTGGACTGTGGGAGGAAACCGGAGCACCCGGAGGAAACCCACGCAGACACGAGGAGAATGTGCAAACTCCACACAGACAGTGACCCAAGCCGGGGAATCGAACCCGGGACCCTGGAGCTGTGAAGCAGCAGTGCTAACCACTGTGCTACCGTGCCGCCCGACTGTGCTACCGTGCCGCCCGACCAAAGGAATGGACACAGCTTGTCCCCAGTTTAAAGAGGGGAGTTTATCTCTTTCTGTCACTGAGGGGATATGTATCCATACTCAGAATTCACATGGAGCTGGGTGGAGGATTACACCAAGCGCGAGGCTGGGGGAATGACATGCCTCCCCCCACCCCCACTTTGTCCTCTCTGGATATGGTCACAGTGCCGCCCATGGGATCATGCTGTGCTTAAAATCCCCACAAAGAAAGCTGGAAAGGGAGAGGGAGAGACTCTGGAGGGAGGTGAACAGGAATGGGTAGAAATCGAGATGGAGAGAGCAATACTGGGGTGAGATCGAGAGATATGGGGAGAAACAGGAGGAGAGAGAGAACAATTGGAGAGCGATCGGGAGATATGGGGTAAAGTTATAATGAGAATGAAGAATGGAAACGCACTGGATCAGAGAGAAATCCAGTTAGAGAGAATAAAGCTGGTCGGAGAGAAGAAGAGTTGAGGAAGAGATAGATAGGGAAGCAAAGAAGAAGGCAAAGAGAGAGGGAGAGAAGAAAGGAAAAAAGAGACGGACAGAGGATATACTCTGTAAATTAGAAGCAGAAAAGCTGTGGGGGAGAGTCAGAATGGGGAGGAAAGTTGGAGAGGGGAAGTAAATAGAAAAATCCTGAATTGACTTCCAACTAGTCAGTATGATCAAAAGTAGTCAGCACGGCTTTGTCAAGGGCAGGTCGTGCCTTACGAGCCTGGTTGAGTTCTTTGAAAATGTGACCAAACACATTGACGAAGGAAGAGCGGTGGATGTGGTCTATATGGACTTCAGCAAGGCGTTCGATAAGGTCCCCCATGCAAGACTTCTTGAGAAAGTGAGAGGGCATGGGATCCAAGGGGCTGTTGCCTTGTGGATCCAGAACTGGCTTGCCTGCAGAAGGCAGAGAGTGGCTGTGGAGGGGTCTTTCTCTGCATGGAGGTCAGTGACCAGTGGAGTGCCCCAGGGATCTGTTCTGGGACCCTTGCTGTTTGTCATTTTCATAAATGACCTGGATGAGGAAGTGGAGGGATGGGTTGGTAAGTTTGCTGACGACACCAAGGTCGGTGGTGTTGTGGATAGTTTGGAGGGATGTCAGAAGTTGCAGCGAGACATAGATAGAATGCAGGACTGGGCGGAGAAGTGGCAGATGGACTTCAACCCGGATAAGTGTGTGGTGATCCATTTTGGCAGATCCAATGGGATGAAGCAGCAGTATAATTTGAAGGGTACCATTCTTAGCAGTGTAGAGGATCGGAAGGACCTTGGGGTCCGGGTCCATAGGACTCTTAAATCGGCCTCGCAGGTGGAGGATGCGGTCAAGAAGGCGTACGGCGTACTGGCCTTCATTAATCGAGGGATTGAGTTTAGGAGTCGGGAGATAATGCTGCAGCTTTATAGGACCCTGGTTAGACCCCACTTGGAGTACTGCGCGCAGTTCTGGTCGCCTCATTACAGGAAAGATGTTGAAGCCATTGAAAGGGTGCAGAGGAGATTTACAAGGGTGTTGCCTGGATTGGGGGGCATGCCTTATGAGGATAGGTTGAGGGAGCTTGGTCTCTTCTCCCTGGAGAGACGAAGGATGAGAGGTGACCCTGATAGAGGTTTAAAAGATGTTGAGAGGTCTGGATAGGGTAGACTCTCAGAGGCTATTTCCAAGGGCTGAAATGGTTGCTACGAGAGGACACAGGTTTAAGGTGCTGGGGGGTAGGTACAGAGGAGATGTCAGGGGTAAGCTTTTCACTCAGAGGGTGGTGGGTGAGTGGAATCGGCTGACGTCGGTGGTGGTGGAGGCAAACTCGTTGGGGTCGTTTAAGAGACTTCTGGATGAGTACATGGGATTTAATGGGATTGAGGGCAATAGATATGCCTAGAGGTGGGGATGTGATCGGCGCAACTTGTGGGCCGAAGGGCCTGTTTGTGCTGTGGCTTTCTATGTTCTATGTTCCAACTCCACCAGCTGTCCAGTCCAGAGAGGTGTTCAATCCGGGGTGGGCTCTGCTAATTGGGTGCAGGAAGGGATTGCAGATTCTACCTCTGTCCACTTTGGGTCGAATTGGGAAACCCGTCCAGTCTGAATTATTCCTGGAAAACACATCAGATGAGAAATCACCCCCACACCCCCCTTTCCCTCTCCCCCCACACCCCCCCTTTCCCTCTCCCCCACACCCCCCCTTTCCCCCTCTCCCCCCCACACCCCCCCTTTCCATTCCCCCACACCCCCCTTTCCCCCTCTCCCCCACACACCCCACTTTCCCTCTACCCCTACACCCCGCTTTCCCTCTCCCCCCACACCCCTCTTTCCCTCTCACCCCCACACCCCACTTTCCCACTCCCCCCACACCCCCCTTTCCCTCTCCCCTCACACCCCCCTTTCCCTCTCCCCCCACACCCCTCTTTCCCTCTCACCCCCACACCCCACTTTCCCACTCCCCCCACACCCCCCTTTCCCTCTCCCCTCACACCCCCCTTTCCCTCTCCCCCCACACCCCCCTTTCCCTCTCACCCCCACACCCCCTATCCCTCTCCCCCCACACCCCCCTTTCCCTCACCCCCCGCACCCCACTTTACCGCTCACCCCCCACACCCCACTTTCCCGCTCACCCCCGCACACCCCTTTCCCTCTCCCCCCACACCCCTCCTTTCACTCACCCACCCACTTCCCACTCATCCCAGGCCCACCTTTCCCTCTCGCCCCCACACCCCCCCTTTCCCTCTCCCCCCAAACCCCCCTTTCCATCTACCCCCCCACCACCCTTTCCCTCTCGCCCCCACACCCCCCTTTTCACCTCCCCCCCTACAACCCCTTTCCCTCTCCCCCCACACCCCCTTTTCCTCTCCCCCCAGACTCCCCCTTCCCTGTCCCCCCCCACACCCCCCTTACCCTCTCACCCCCACACCCCCTTTCCCTGTCACCCCCACACCCCATTTCCCTCTTCCCCCCACACCCCCTTTCCCTCTCACCCCCACACCCCCGTTTCCCTCTCCCCCCCACACCCCCCTTTCCTTCCCCCCCATACCCGCCTTTCCCTCTCCCCCACACCCCCCTTTCCCTCTCCCCCCCACACCCCTCTTTCAGTCTCCCCCACACCCCTTTCCCTCGCCCCCACGCCCCTTTCCCTCTCCCCTCACACCCCCCTTTCCCTCTCCCCACACACCCCCCTTCCCTCTCACCCCCACAGCCCCCTTTTCCTCTCCCCCCACACCCCTCTTTCCCTCTCCCCCCCACACCCCTCTTTCCATCTCACCCCCACATCTCCCTTCCCTCTCCTACCCCACACACCCCCTTCCCTCTCACCTGCACCCCCTCTTTCTCTCTCACCCCCACACCTCCCTTTCCCTCTCCCCCCACACCTCACTTTCCCTCTCACCCCCACAACCGCCTTTCCCTCTCACCCGCACCCCCCCTTTTCCTCTCATCCCCACACCTCCCTTTCCCTCTCCCCCCCACACCCCTCTTTCCCTCTCACCCCCACACCCCCCTTTCCCTCTCCCCCCCACACCCCCTTTCCCTCTCCCCCCACACCCCCTTTCCATCTCACCCGCACCCCCCCTTTTCCTCTCACCCCCACACACCCCTTTCCCTCTCCCCCCCACACCCCCCTTTCCCTCTCACCCCCACATCCCCCTTTCCCTCCCCCCCTCACCCCCCTTTCCCTCTCCCTCCCACATCCCCCTTTCCCTCTACCCCCCACAACCCCCTTTCCCTCTCCCCCCACACCCCCCTTTCCCTCTCCCCCCCACACCCCCTTTCCCTCCCCCCCCCACACCCCTCTTTCCCTCTCACCCCCACATCTCCCTGCCCTCTCCCCCCCATACCCGCCTTTCCCTCTCCCCCACACCCCCCTTTCCCTCTCCCCCCCCACACCCCTCTTTCAGTCTCCCCCACACCCCTTTCCCTCGCCCCCACGCCCCTTTCCCTCTCCCCTCACAACCCCCTTTCCCTCCCCCACTCACCCCCCTTTCCCTCTTCCTCCCACACCCCCCTTACCCTCTACCCCCCCACAACCCCCTTTCCCTCTCCCCCCCACACCCCCCTTTCCATCTCCCCCCACACCCCCCTTTCCCTCTCCCCCCAACACTCCCCTTTCTCTCTACCACCCACAACCCTCTTTCCCTCTCCCCCCCACACCCCCCTTTCCCTCTCCCCCACACCCCCCTTTCCCTCTCCCCCCCCATAACCCCCTTTCCCTCTCCCCCCACACCCCCTTTCCCTCTCCCCCACACCCCACTTTCCCTCTCTCCCCCTACACCCCCTTTCCCTCTCCCCCCACGCCCCCCTTTCCCTCTCCCCCCCACACCCTCCTTTCCCTCTCCCCCCACACCCCCTTTCCCTCTCCCCCCAAACCCCCCTTTCCCTCTCCCCCCACAACCCCTTTCCCTCTACCCCCCGCACCCCCTTTCCCTCTCCCTCCCACACTCCCTTTCCCTCTCCCCCCACACCCCCCTTTCCCTCTCCCCCCCACACCCCCCTTTCCCTCTCACCCCCACACCCCCCTTTCCCTCTACCCCCCACACCCCCCTTTCCATCTCCCTCCCACACCCCCCTTTCCCTCTCCCCCCCACACCCCCTTTTCCCTCTCCCCCCACACCTCCCTTTCCCTCTCACCCCCACACCCCCCTTTCCCTCTCCTCCCACACCCCCCTTTCCCTCTCCCCCCCACACCCCCCTTTCCCTCTTCTCCCACACCCCCCTTTCCCTCTCCCCCCCACACCCCCCTTTCCCTCTCCCCCCACACCCCCTTTCCCTCTCCCCACCCACACCCCCCTTTCCCTCTCCCCCACACCCCCCTTTCCCTCTCCCCCCCCACAGCCCTCTTTCAGTCTCCCCCACACCCCTTTCCCTCGCCCCCACGCCCCTTTCCCTCTCCCCTCACACCCCCCTTTCCCTCTCCCCACACACCCCCCTTCCCTCTCACCCCCACAGCCCCCTTTCCCTCTCCCCCCACACCCCTCTTTCCATCTCACCCCCACATCTCCCTTCCCTCTCCTACCCCACACACCCCCTTCCCTCTCACCCGCACCCCCTCTTTCTCTCTCACCCCCACACCTCCCTTTCCCTCTCCCCCCACACCTCACTTTCCCTCTCACCCCCACAACCGCCTTTCCCTCTCACCCGCACCCCCCCTTTTCCTCTCATCCCCACACCTCCCTTTCCCTCTCCCCCCCACACCCCTCTTTCCCTCTCACCCCCACACCCCCCTTTCCCTCTCCCCCGCACCCCCCCTTTTCCTCTCACCCCCACACCCCCCTTTCCCTCTCCCCCCCACACCCCCCTTTCCCTCTCACCCCCACACCCCCCTTTCCCTCTCCCCCCCACACCCCCCTTTCCCTCTCCCCCCCACACCCCCCTTTCCCTCTCCCCCCACACCCCTCTTTCCCTCTCACCCCACACCCCCCCTTTCCCTCTCCCCCCACACCTCCCTTTCCCTCTCCCCCCACACCCCCCTTTCCCTCTCCCTCCCACATCCCCCTTTCCCTCTACCCCCCACAACCCCCTTTCCCTCACCCCCCACACCCCCCTTTCCCTCTCCCCCCCACACCCCCCTTTCCCTCCCCCCCACACCCCTCTTTCCCTCTCACCCCCACATCTCCCTGCCCTCTCCCCCCCATACCCGCCTTTCCCTCTCCCCCACACCCCCCTTTCCCTCTCCCCCCCACACCCCTCTTTCAGTCTCCCCCACACCCCTTTCCCTCGCCCCCACGCCCCTTTCCCTCTCCCCTCACAACCCCCTTTCCCTCCCCCACTCACCCCCCTTTCCCTCTCCCTCCCACACCCCCCTTACCCTCTACCCCCCACAACCCCCTTTCCCTCTCCCCCCCACACCCCCCTTTCCATCTCCCCCCACACCCCCCTTTCCCTCTCCCCCCAACACTCCCCTTTCTCTCTACCCCCCACAACCCCCTTTCCCTCTCCCCCCCCCACCCCCCTTTCCCTCTCCCCCCACACCCCCCTTTCCCTCTCCCCCCCATAACCCCCTTTCCCTCTCCCCCCCACACCCCCTTTCCCTCTCCCCCACACCCCACTTTCCCTCTCTCCCCCTACACCCCCTTTCCCTCTCCCCCCACACCCCCTTTCCCTCTCCCCCCAAACCCCCTTTCCCTCTCCACCCACACCCCCCTTTCCCTCTACACCCCGCACCCCCCTTTCCCTCTCCCTCCCACACTCCCTTTCCCTCTCCCCCCACACCCCCCTTTCCCTCTCCCCCCCACACCCCCCTTTCCCTCTCCCCCCCACACCCCCCTTTCCCTCTACCCCCCACACCCCCCTTTCCATCTCCCTCCCACACCCCCCTTTCCCTCTCCCCCCCACACCCCCTTTTCCCTCTCCCCCCCACACCTCCCTTTCCCTCTCACCCCCACACCCCCCTTTCCAACTCCCTCCCACACCCCCCTTTCCCTCTCCTCCCCACATCCCCCTTTCCCTCTCCCCCCACACCTCCCTTTCCCTCTCCCCCCACACCCCCTTTCCCTCTCCTCCCACACCCCCCTCTCCCTCTCCCCCCACACCCACCTTTCCCTCTCCTCCAACACCACCCTTTCCCTCTCCCCCACACACCCCCTTTCCCTCTCCCCCCACACCCCCCTTTCCCTCTCCCCCCACACCCCCCTTTCCCTCTTCCCCCCACACCCCCCTTTCCCTCTTCCCCCACACCCCCCTTTCCCTCTCCCCCCACACCCCCCTTTCCCTCTCTCCAGTACATGCTCATTGTTCATCCACAGCGAGGTAAAGAGGAGTGACTTGTTGCAGGAGTCTGGGGGGAGAGATCGACTTTTTTACATTACTTTATTTGAGGGCTTTATTTTATTAAAAACCTTTAAACTTCACACGGGAAGTATCCGCGGGTTCTTGTGGGAAGTGTGTGGGGTTTTGTTTTCAGCGTGGGAGGGTTAAGAGCAGGCCGCACTTCCCAGCGGGCAGCGTGGTTAGCGGGCAGCGGAGTGAGCAGGGAGGAGAGTGAGGGCTGAAGGGCTTTGGCTCAACGGGATTAGTCGGAAACGGGCGAAGCATGTTCGGTTCATCTGGTAGTTTTACCAGTGTACTTGAAGAAAGGGCGATTATGAGTGCAAGTCCAGTTTGTTGTTGTCGGTGTCGGATGTGGGAGCTCCTGGAGTCAGCTCGCCTCCCGGACGCCCATTTCTGCGCCGGTTGCATCAAACTGCAGCTCCTAAGGGACCGCGTTACGGTACGGGAGCTGCAGCTCGATGATCTTCGTCTGGTCAGGGAAAATGTGGAGCTGATAGATAGGAGTTCCAGGCAGGTGGTGACACCGGGGCCACAGGAGAAAGACACGTGGGTCACAGGTTGGAAGGGGAAAGGTCAGGAACTAGAGAGTACCCAGTGGCTGTGCCCCTTCAGAATAGGTACTCCTGTTTGAGTGCTGTTGGGGGGAGCAGCCTACCTGGGGGAAACAACAGTGGCCGTACCTCCGGCGCAGAGTCCGGCCCGGCAGCTCAGAAGGGTAGGGAAAGGGAGGATGAGCAAACTGACCACAGCACCAGGGTACAGGGAGCCGTTCAAGTGGGGGGAGAAAAAAGAAATGCAGTCGAAATTGGGGATAGTACACTTTTGGATGCTGTTGGGGGGGGGGCGGAGGGGGGGGGGACTTAGCATGGGTAAGCCATGGGGTACAGTCGCTGACTCAGAGTCTGTCCTTGGTGCTAAGAAGGGAAGGGGGGAGAGGAGTAGAGGCTTAGTCAAAGAACAAAGAACAAAACAGCACAGGAACAGGCCCTTCGGCCCTCCAAGCCCGCGCCGCTCCCTGGTCCAAACTAGACCATTCTTTTGTATCCCTCCATTCCCACTCCGTTCATGTGGCTATCCAGATAAATCTTAAACGTTCCCAGTGTGTCCGCCTCCACCACCTTGCCTGGCAGCGCATTCCAGGCCCCCACCGCCCTCTGTGTAAAATACGTCCTTCTGATATCCGTGTTGAACCTCCCCGCCTTCCCCCGCCGCCACCACCCCCCGCCCCCCGCCCCGCCGCCCCCCTCACCTTGAACCTATGACCCCTCGTGAACATCACCGCCGACCTGGGAAAAAGCTTCCCACCGTTCACCCTATCGATGCCTTTCATAATTTTATACACCTCTATTAGGTCACCCCTCATCCTCCATCTTTCCAGGGAGAACAACCCCAGTTTACCCAATCTGTCCTCATAACTAAGCCCTTCCATACCAGGCAACATCCTGGTAAACCTCCTCTGTACTCTCTCCAAAGCCTCCACGTCCTTCTGGTAGTGTGGCGACCAGAACTGGGCGCAGTATTCCAAATGCGGCCGAACCAACGTTCGATACATCTGCAACATCAGACCCCAACTTTTATACTCTATGCCCCGTCCTACAAAGGCAAGCATGCCATGTGCCTTATTCACTTCCTTCTCCACCTGTGACGTCACCTTCAAGGATCTGTGGACTTGCACACCCAGGTCCCTCTGCGTATCTACACCCTTTATGGTTCTGCAATTTATCGTATAGCTCCCCCCTACATTAGTTCTACCAAAATGCATCACTTCGCATTGATCTGGATTGAACACCATCTGCCATTTCTTTGCCCAAATTTCCAGCCTATCTATATCCTTCTGTAGCCTCTGACAATGTTCCTCACTATCTACAAGTCCAGCCATTTTCGTGTCGTTCGCAAACTTACTGATCACCCCAGTTACACCTTCTTCCAGATCGTTTATATAAATCACAAACAGCAGAGGTCCCAATACAGAGCCCTGCGGAACACTACTAGTCACATGCATCCAGCTGGAAAAAGACCCTTCCACTACCACCCTCTGTCTTCTGTGAACAAGCCAGTTCTCCACCCATCTAGCCACCTCCCCCTTTATCCCATGAGATCCAACCTTTTGCACCAACCTGCCATGAGGGACTTTGTCAAACGCTTTACTAAAGTCCATACAGATGACATCCACGACCCTTCCCTCGTCAACCATTGTAGTCACTTCTTCAAAAAACTCCACCAGATTAGTGAGGCATGACCTCCCTCTCACAAAACCATGCTGACTATCGTTAATGCGTTTATTCCTTTCTAAATGCGCATACATCCTATCTCCAAGAATCCTCTCCAACAACTTCCCAACCACGGACGTCAAGCTCACCGGCCTATAATTTCCCGGGTTATCCTTCCGACCCTTCTTAAATAACGGGACCACATTAGCTATCCTCCAATCCTGTGGGACCTCACTTGTGAAAAGTTTAACAACACCAGGTTAAAGTCCAACAGGTTTATTTGGTAGCAAAAGCCACACGTGTGGCTTTTGCTACCAAATAAACCTGTTGGACTTTAACCTGGTGTTGTTAAACTTCTTACTGTGTTTACCCCAGTCCAACGCCGGCATCTCCACATCATGACCTCACTTGTGTCCATTGATGAGACAAAAATTTGCGTCAGAGGCCCAGCAATTTCATCTCTCGTCTCCCTGAGCAGCCTTGGATAGATTCCATCAGGTCCTGGGGCTTTGTCAGTCTTTATATTCCCTGAAAAACCTAACACTTCCTCCCTTGTAATGGAGATTTTCGCTAACGGGTCAACACTCCCCTCCGAGACACTCCCAGTCAACACATCCCTCTCCTTTGTGAATACCAACGCAAAGTATTCATTTAGGATCTCCCCTACTTCTTTGGGCTCTCAGCATAATTCCCCACTTTTGTCCCTGAGAGGTCCGATTTTTTCCCTGACAACCCTTTTGTTCCTGACGTATGAATAAAATGCCTTGGGATTCTCCTTAATCCTGTCTGTCAAGGACATTTCTTGACCCCTTTTTGCCCTTCTAATTCCTCATTTGAGTTCTTTCCTACTTTCTTTGTATTCCTCCAGAGCTCCCTACGTTTTTAGCTGCCTGGGGACATTGGTCATTGGGCACTCCATTGTTAAAGGGACGGATAGGAGATTCTGCGGGAATGAGAGAGACTCGCGGTCGGTGTGTTGCCTCCCAGGAGCCAGAGTCCGCGATGTCTCGGATCGTGTTTTCGAAATCCTTAAGAGGGAGGGGGTCCAGCCCCAAGTTGGGGTTCACATCGGCACTCAATACAGAGGTAGGAAAAGGGATGGGGATGTAAGGCAGAAATTCAGGGAGTTAGGATGGAAGCTTAGTAATTAAAAATGCTTACTAGCAGAAAGATAACATAGAGAGCTGCCTGCAGGCAGCATATTGAACATGCTGTCGATCACAGCATGTTTAATATACTGCCTCAAAGTCCTGACAAAATTAGGGGTCAACCTATCTGCAAAGTATAAAATTGAATGTCCGATGTTGGTGCAGGAGGTTCCCATTTTGAAATGTGACTAAATCAATGTGACACCTTTTATTGAATGAATTAATTTCACAAAAATACCTTTAACCACAAGCAAAACAGTTTAAAAACTGTCAAATTTGGTATCCAATGCAAAGAGTTAACCAAATTCTTGCTGAGTTGTTTTGGCTGTGGAATTATTGTGAGGATCCTAATCTGATTAGATTTGACTTTTTCAATTTCAGAATCATCCCTCCATCCTCTTCAGGAGGATGTTGACATTCTAGGACATGTTGAGATAAAAAGGGAGGAGATATTGGAGGTTTTGAAAAACAATAAGTGGACAAGTCCCCAGGGCAAGATAGGGTCTATCCCAGAGCACAGAGAGAGACGAAGGAAAGAATTGCTGAGGCCTAGGCCAAAATCTTTATATCCTCTTTTACCACGGGTGAGGTACCAGAGGATTGGAGAGTAACTAACATTGTTCTAGAAGGGCAGAAGAGACAATCCAGGAAATTACAGGCCTGTGAGCCTTACATCAGTGATGGGGAAATTATTGAGAAAATTCTTAGGGACTGGATGTACTCACATCTGGAAGATAATAAGCTTATTAGTGATAGGCAGCATGATTTTGTGAAGGGGAGGTCATGTCTCACAAACTTGATTGAGTTATTTGAGGAAGTGACAAGAAAAATTGACCACAGTAGGGCAGTGGATGTTGTATACATGGATTTTAGTAAAGCCTTCAATAAGGTTCCTCTTGGCAGGCTGATACAGAAGGTGAAGTCATAGGTATCCAAGGTGAGCTGGTAAGATGGATACAAAACTGTCTTGGGCAAAGAAAGCAGAGAGTGGCAGTGGAAAGATACTTTTCTACCTGGAGATCTGTGATAAGCGGTGTTCCACAAGGATCAGTGCTGGGGCCTCTGTTGTTTGTAATATATATAAATGATTTGGAGGAAAATGTAGGTGATCTAATTAGTAAATTTGCAGATGATACAAAAATAAGGGGAGAAGCGGGTAGTGAGGAAGATTGTCAGAGAATACAGCAGGATATAAATCGGCTGGAGACCTGGGTCGAAAGGTGGCAGTTGGATTTTAACCTGGACAAATGTGAGGTGATGCGATTTGGAAGGTCTACTGCAGAAGCAAAGTATACAGTAAATGGTACACCCCTTAGAAATATTAGTATACGGGGGGATCGAGGCGTGAAGATCCACAGTTCCATGAAGTGGCAACTCAGGTGGACAAGGTGGTCAAGAAGGTGCATGACATGCTGGCCTTCATCGGTTAGGGTGTTGAGTATAGGAATTAGAAAGTCATGTTGCAGCTGTATAAGACCTTCGCCAGGCCATATTTGGAGTATTGTGGACAATTCTAGTCGCCACACTACCGGAAGGATGTTGATGCATTGGAAAGGGTGCAGAAGAGATTTACCAGGATGTTGCCTGCTTTGGAGGATATGGACTATGAAGAAACGTTCACAGAAATCATAGAAATCAAGAAAGGTTGAATAAACTTCAATTGTTTTCATTGGAGCATTGGAGGATGAGGGGGGACCTGATAGAGATTTACAAGATTATGACAGGCGTGGATACTCAGTCTTTTTCCCAGGGTCGAAGGGTCAATTATTCAGGGACAGAGGTTGAGAGTGAGGGGAGGAAGTTTAAAAGAGATATAAGGGGCAAGCTTTTCATATAGAGGGTGGTGAATGCCGGGAACATACTGCCGGAGGAGGTGGTGAAAGCAGATTCCATAACAACGTTTAAGAGGCATTGGAATAGATACATGAATAGGCAGGGAATAGAGGGATATGGACCATGTAGAGGCAAGAAAATATTCAATTAGAGAAGCATCTGTGTCGGCACAGACTCGGGGGGCCGAAGGGCCTGTTCCTGTGCTGGACTGTTCTTTGTTCTTTGTTCTTCGGGCGAGAAGAAACAGACGTGTTATCTCTGGTTTGTTACCCGTGCCACGTGATAGTGAGGAGAGGAATAGGGAGAGAGAGCAGTTGAACACGTGGTTACAGGGATGGTGCAGGAGGGAGGGTTTCAGATACCAGGATCATTGGGGCTCTTTCTGGGGTAGGTGGGACCTCTACAAACAGGATGGTCTGCATCTGAACCAGAGGGGTACCAATACTTTCGGGGGGGAAATTTGCTAATGCTCTTCGGGAGGGTTTAAACTAATTCAGCAGGGGGGTGGGTATCTGAACTGTAGCTCTGGTGTACAGGAGGTTGAGAGTAGTGAGGTCATGGATGAGGTTTCAGGGTCGCAGGAGTGCACTGGCAGGCAGGAAGGTGGTTTGAGCACCAGGAGCATCCAGAATAAGGTGGGTGAGCTTGCAGCATGGGTTGGTACCTGGGATTTCGATGTTGTGGCCATCTCGGAGACATGGATAGAGCAGGGACAGGAATGGTTGTTGCAGGTTCCGGGGTTTCGATGTTTCAGTAAGTGCAGGAAAGGTGGTAAAAGAGGGAGAGGTGTGGCATTGTTAGTCAAGGACAGTATTACGGTGGCAGAAAGGACGTTTGATGAGGACTCGTCTACTGAGGTAATTTTGGCTGAGGTTAGAAACAGGAAAGGAGAGGTCACCCTGTTGGGAGTTTTCTATAGGCCTCCGAAAAGTTCCAGAGATATAAAGGAAAGGATTGCTGAGATGATTCTGGATAGGAGTGAAAGTAACAGGGTAGTTGCTATGGGGGACTTTAACTTTACAAATATTGAGAGGAAAAGCTAAAGTTCGAGTGCTTTAGAGGGGTCAGTTTTTGTCCAATGCGTGCAGGAAGGTTTCCTGACGCAGTATGTAGATAGACCAACAAGAGGCGAGGCCACATTGGATTTGGTACTGGGTAATGAACCAGACCGGGTGTTAGATTTGGAGGTAGGTGAGCACTTTGGTGACAGTGACCACAATTCGATTACGTTTACCTGAGCAATGGAAAGGAATAGGTTTATAGCAAAGGGCAAGAGTTATAGCTGGGGGAAAGGAAATTATGATGCGATTAGGCGAGATTTAGCTGGTATAGGTTGGGGAAGGAAACTGCAGGGGATGGGCACAATTGGAATGTGGAGCTTGTTCAAGGAACAGCTACTACGCGTCCTTGATAAATATGTACCTGTCAGGCAGGGAGGAAACAGTCGTGTGAGGGTATCGTGGTTTACTGAGGAGGTTGAATCTCTTGTGAAGAGGAAGAACGAGACTTATGTTAAGTTGAAACATGAAGGCTCAGTTAGGGCACTTGAGAATTACAAGTTAACGAGGAAGGACCGAAAGAAAGAATTAAGAAGAGCCAGGAGGGGACATGAGGAGTCTTTGGCAGGTAGGATCAAGGAAAACCCTCAAGCTTTCGATAGGTACATCAGGAGTAAAAGAATGACTAGGGTAAGGTTAGGGCCAGTCAAGGACAGGAGTGGGAAGTTGTGCGTGGAGTCTGAAGAGATAGGAGAGACACTAAATGAATATTTTTCGTCGGTATTCACACAGGAGAGGGACAGTGTTGTCGAGGGGAGTACTGAGATGCAGGCTGTTGGACTGGATAGGATTGATGTTCATAAGGAGGAGGTGTTAGCAAATCTGGAAAGGGTAAAAATTGATAAGTCCCCTGGGCCGGATGGGATTTATCCTATGATTCTCTGGGAGGCTAGAGAGGAGATTGCAGAGCCTTTGGCTTTGATCTTTGTGTCGTCATTGTCTACAGGAACAGTGCCAGAAGACTGGAGGATAGCAAATGTTGTTCCCTTGTTCAAGATGGGTAGTAGGGACAACCCTGGTAATTATAGAGCGGTGAGCCTTACTTCTGTTGTTGGCAAAGTTTTGGAAAGGTTGGTAAGAGATAGGATTTATAATCATCGAGAAAGGAATAATTTGATTAGGGGATAGTCAACATGGTTTTGCAAAGGGTAGGTCGTGCCTCACAAACCTTATTGAGTTCTTTCAGAAGATGACCAAAGAGGTGGATGAGGGTAAAGCAGTTGATGTGGTGTATATGGATTTCAGCAAAGCGTTTGATAAGGTTCCCCATGGTAAGCTATTGCAGAAAATACGAAGGCATGGGATTGACGGGGGATTTAGTGGTTTGGATCAGGAATTGGCTCGCTGTAAGACAACAGAGGGTGGTGGTTGATGGGAAATGTTCATCCTGGAGTTCAGTTACTAGTGGTGTACCGCAAGGATCTGTTTTGGAGCCACTGCTGTTTGTCATTTTTAGTAATGACCTGGATGAGGGCGTAGAAGGACGGTTTAGTAAATTTGCAGATGACACTAAAGTCTGTGGAGTTGAAGACAGTGTGGAGGGAAGCGGCTGGTGACAGAGGGACATAGATAAGCTGCTGAGCTGGGCTGAGAGGTGGGAAATGGAGTTTAATGCGGAAAAGTGTGAGGTGATTCACTTTGGAAGGAGTAACAGGAATACAGAGTACTGGGCTAATGGTAAGATACTTGGTAGTGTGGATGAACAGAGGGATCTGGGTGTCCATGTGCATAGATCCCTGAAAGTTGGCACCCAGGTTGATAGGGTTGTTAAGAAGGCGTACGGTGTATTCGCTTTTATTGGAAGAGGGATTGAGTTTCGGAGCCAGGAGGTCATGTTGCAGCTGCACAAAACTCTGGTGCGGCCCCATTTGGAGTATTGCGTATAGTTCTGGTCGCCGCATTATAGGAAAGATGTGGAAGTGTTGGAAAGGGTGCAGAGGAGATTTCCCAGGATGTTGCCTGGTATGGTGGGAAAATCGTATGAGGAAAGGCTGAGGGGCTTGAGGTTGTTTTCATTAGAGAGAAGAAGGTTAAGAGGTGACTTACTAGAGGCTTACAAGATGATCAGAGGATTAGATAGGGTGGATAGTGAGAGCCTTTTTCCTTGGATGGTGATGGCTAACATGAGGGGACATAGCTTTAAATTGAGGGGTGAGAGATATAGGACAGATGTTAGAGGTCGGTTCTTCACTCAGAGAGTAGGAAGAACGTGGAATGCCCTGCCTGCAGCAGTAGTGGACTCGTCAACATTAAGAGCATTCAAATGGTTATTGGATAAACACATGGATGATATTGGAATAGTGTAGATTAGAGGGGCTTTAGATTGGTTCCACTGGTCGGCACAACATCGAGGGCCGAAGGGCCTGTACTGCGCTGTAATGTTCTCTGCTCTATGCTCTCGCACCTCAACATGCCCCTTTCCCTCTCCCCCCCACAACCCCTTTTCCCTCTCCCCCCCACACCTCCTTTCCCTCTCCCCCCACACTACCTTTCCCTCTCACCCCCACACCCCCCTTTCCCTCTCCTCCCACACACCCCCCTTTGCCTCTCCCCCCCACACCCCGCTTTCCCTCTCACCCCCACACCCCCCTTTCCCTCTCACCCCCACGACCCCCTTTCCCTCTCCCCCCCACACCCCCCATTCCCTCTCCCTCAACACCCCCCTTTCCCTCTCCCCCCACACCCTCCTTTCCCTCTCCCCCCCACACCTCCCTTTCCCTGTCCCACTACACCCCCTTGTCCCTCTCCCCCCACGCCCTACTTTCCCTCTCCCCCCCACAGCTCCCTTTCCCTCTCACACCCACACCCCCCTTTCCCTCTCCCCCCACACCCCACTTTCCCTCCCCCCCACACCCCCCTTCCCCTCTCCCCCCACACCCCCCTTTCCTTCCCCCCCACACCCCCCCTTTCCCTCCGCCCCACACCGCCCTTTCCCTCTCCCCCACACCCCCCTTTCCCTCCCCCCACACCCTCCTTTCCGTCTCCCCCCACAACCCCCTTTCCCCCTCCCCCCACACCCCCTTTCCCTCTCCCCCCAAACCCCCCTTTCCCTCTCCCTCCACACACCCCTCTCCCTCTCCCCTCACACCCCCCTTTCCCTCTCGCCCCCCCACACCCCCCTTTCCCTCTCCCCCCCACACCCCCCATCCACTCTCCCCCCCACGCCCCCCTTTCCCTCTCATCCCCACACCCCCTTTCCCTCTCCCCACCACACCCCCCTTTCGCTCTCCCCCCACACCCCCCCTTTCCCTCTCCCCCCCACATCCCCCTTTCCCTCTCCCCCCACACCCACCATTCCCTCTCATGTCAACATCCTTCTTTCCCTTCACATAACGACTCCACCTTGACACCCCCCTGTCACACTCCAACCCCTACACACCTCCCGCTCGAGGAAATGATGCAGTGTGAAGGGACATGCGGACAATGGACACATTTGTAAAGGAGTGGATCGCTAGTATCTGAAATGTAGAGTCTGATCATCAGCCGGAAGCAGATTCAATCCAGAATTTCAAGGGGAAATGGGAAGCTGAAGGGTAAATATGTTCAGGGTTACGAGATGAGAGACACATCAAATGAGCCATGATCATATGGACTGGATGACCAGTCTCGAGGGGCTGAATGATCTCCTGCAGGGACGTACCCTTGTCCTCCCCCTCCCCCCCCTTCGCCCACCCCCACGACTGTCCTTCCATGTGAATGTTTGATGGATGAGTGCAGGGGTAGAATCCTGTGTCTAATTGGTGCTGTATCTGACCTGAGAGAGATGTATAAACACAATGTAGAGTGAGGTGCATTCTGTATGCAATCGTTCATTCCACACAACCCCTCACTCCCAGCCCCCAAACCTCAACACCAATCTTCTTATCACTACCCACACAATTACATCACTAAATTCATTTTATTATCAATATCTATCCAGGGAGATGCCTGACCTCAGTCCCACTGTCATTACCCACCAGGTGCATCACCGACTTCATTCTTAATATCCACAGACAAACCAATGCACCACTCACCTCACTCTCGCTGCTTAGTCGTTGTAACCTCCACATTACAACATCGATTAAGGACAACACAGCAAAAGTGTTACACAAACTGTCTCAAACACTGACTGACACACATCTACTATCTTTATTTTAAATCCCGTCGGGTACTTGTCATCATATGACACAGGTTTAAGGTGTGTGGGGGAAAGTTTAGAGGAGATGTGCGATGCAGGTTTTTTACACAGAGGGTGGTGAATGTCTGGAACGCGCTGCCCGGGGAGGGGGTGGGAGCAGGTACAATAGCGGCATTTAAGGGGCAACTAGACAAGTACATGGATAGGATGGGAATGGAAGGATACGGACTCTGTATTGAACCGGTTGAAATAGCAGAGGCACTCAATCAATACTTTGCTTCAGTATTCACAGTGGAAAAGGATCTTGGTAGTTGCAGTGCAGACTTGCAGTGGACTGAGAAGATTGAGCATGTGGGCATTAGGAAAGAGGATGTGTTGGAGCTGTTGAAAAGCACCAAGTCAGATAAATCACCGGGACCGGATGGGAGGTACCCCAGGTTACTGTGGGAGGCGAGGGAAGAGATTGCTGATCCTCTGGCAATTCTCTTTGCGTCGTCATTGGAGACAGGAGAGGTTCCGGAGGATTGGAGGATGGCGGATGTGGTTCCGTTATTCAAGAAAGGGAAAAGAGATAGCCCAGGAAATTATAGACCGGAGAGTCCAACCTCAGTGGTAGGTACGTTGATGGAGAAGATCCTGAGAGGCAGGATTTATGAACATTTGGAAAGGAATAGCATGATCAGAAGTAGCCAACACGGCTTTGTCCGAGGCAGATCATGCCTTACGAGTCTGATTGAGTTTTTTGAAGATGTGACTAGACTCTTAGATGGGGAAGAGGGGTAGATGTGGTTTATGTGGATTTCAGTAAGGCGTTTGATAAGGTGCCCCATGCAAGGGTTATGGAGAAAGTGAAGGGGCATGGGATAGAAGGGGACGTTGCTTTGTGGATTCAGAACTGGCTTGCCCGCAGAAGGCAAAGAGTGGTTGTGGTTGGGTCTTTTTCAGAGTGGAGGTCGCTCATCAGTGGGGTGCCCCAGGGATCTGCTCTGGGACCCTTGCTCTTTGTGATTTTTATAAATGACCTGGATGAAGAAGTGGAAGGATGGGTTGGCAGGTTTGCTGATGACACAAAATTTGGAGGTGTTGTGGATAGTGCAGAGGGATGTCAGCAGTTGCAACGAGACATAGATAAGATGCAAGAGTGGGTGGAGAAGTGGCAGATGGACTTCAACCCAGATAAGTGTGTGATGGTTCATTTTGGCAGGTCAAATAGGATGGAAGAATATAATATTGAGGGTAAGACGCTTGGCAGTGTGGAAGAACAGAGGGATCTTGGGGTCCGGGGTCATAGGACGCTCAAAGCAGCTTCGCAGGTAGAGGCAGTGGTTAAGAAGGCGTATGGAATACTGGCCTTCATCAATAGAGGAATTGAGTTCCGAAATCGAGAGATAATGCTGCAGCTGTATAGGATCCTGGTCAGACCCCACCTGGAGTACTGTGCCCAGTTCTGGTCACATCATTACAGAAAGGATGTGGAAGCCATAGAACGGGTGCAGAGGAGATTTACAAGGATGTTGCTGGGATTAAGTGGTCTGCCTTATGAGGATAGTTTGAGAGAGCTAGGTCTATTCTCCTTGGAGAGGCGAAGGATGAGAGGTGACCAGATAGAGGTGTATAAGATGTTGAGAGGTATTGACAGAGTGGATTCTCAGAGGCTTTTACCCAGGGCTGAAATGGTTGTCACGAGAGGCCACAGGTTTAGGGTGCTGGGCGTAGGTACAGAGGAGATGTTAGGGGTAAGTCTTTCACTCAGAGGGTGGTGGGTGCGTGGAATCGACTGCCGGTAGTGGTGGTGGAAGCGGATTCGATTGATTCTTTTAAGAGGCTTTTGGATAGGTTCATGGAGGTTAGTGAGATAGAGGGTTATAGATGAGCCTAGAAGGTAAGGAAATCGTTCGGCGCAACTTGTGGGCCGAAGGGCCTGTTTGTGCTGTCGCTTTTCTATGTTCTATGTTCTAAGGAAACGTAAGAGTGCAGAATGTAATGTTACAGTCATAGCTAGGGTGCCGAGAAAGATCAACTTGATGCAAGTTAAGTCCATTCAAAAGTCCGATGGCAGCAGGGAAGAAGCTGTTCTTGTGTCGGTTGGTACGTGAGATCAGAATTTTGTATATTTTTCCTGATGAAGACGGTGGAAGAGAGAATGTCCGGGGTGCGTGGGGCCCTGAATTATGGTGGCTGCTTTGCCGAGGTAGCGGGAAGTGTAGACAGAGTCAGTGGATGGGTGGCTGGTTTGAGTGATGGATTGGGCTACATTCATGACCTTTTGTAGTTTCTTGCAGTCTTGGGCAGAGCAGGAGTCATACCAAGCTGTGATACAGCCCGAAAGAATGCTTTCTATGGTTCATCTGTAAACGTTGGTGAGAATCATAGCTGACATTCCAAATGTCCTTAGTCTTCTGAGAAAGTAGAGGCGTTGGTGGGCTTTCCTAACTATATTGTTGGCACGGGGGAACCAGGACATGTCTGATAGTGATCTGGACACCTAAAAACATGAAGCTCTCGACTCTTTCTACTTCGATGGATGGATGTCAGAGCCAGCAGAACGTCACCATTAAGGCACGCTGCTTGGCTTTTCTTTGGTACTGGGATGATGGTCGTCTTCTTGAAGCAGATAGGGAACTCCGATTGTTGTAAAGAAAGCTGAAGATGATTATAAATACCCCCGCCAGCTGATCCGCGCAGTGTGTGAGTGTTCATCCTTGTACCTCATCCGGGCCAGTCGCTGTCCATGGGTTGACTTTCGAGTCGGCTGTTCTGACATCTGCAATTGTGACCTCAGATACAGCTGCATCCGAGGCTTCTGGGGTGGAGGGCATGCTCATGCTGACCTCATGCTCAACACGGACACAGTGTGCATTGAACTGATTAGAAATGGGTTTGGTGAAGCCAGCGATTTTACACACCTTCATCTTGTAGCCTTCTATGTCTTGCAGACCTTGGCATAGCCGGTGGGGGTCCGTCTGGCTATCATGGGGCACTAGGTTGGTCTGAAACTGTATTTTTGCATCTTTGATGGATCTGTGTAGATCATCTCTGGCTGTCTTGTAGAGGTCAGGGTCGTCTAACTTGAATGCCTCAGACCTGGACTTCAGAAAGCAGTGGATATCCCTGATCATCCATGGTTTCCGGTTGGGAAACACACGCAATATCTTCTTGGGCACAGAGTCTCCTACACACTTCCTAATGATGTCAGTTACTGTAGTGGCGTACTCGCTCAGGTTGTTCGTGGAGTTTTTAAATACTGACCAGTCCCCTGACTCTAAGCAGTCACGTAGGAGATCTTTCGATTCCTCAGACCAACATTGCATGACATTATTTAATGGATCATCCCGCTTTAGCCTTTGTGTGTCAGCCTGTCGCAGGAGCACAGTCTTGTGGTCTGATTTGTCTCACTCTCTCTTACCCCAGTTGTGTCTTTCCTGATGCAGACGCTCAAAGAACAAAGGCAAAGAAATGGACAGCACAGGAAGAGGCCCTTCGACCCTCTCCAAACCTGTCCTGATCATGGTGCCCTATTTTAAAATAAAACCTGCTGCGCTTACTCGGTCAGTATCCCTCTTACCTCCTATTAATGCATCAATCCAGATGCCTCTTAAAAGTTGCTAATGTGCCTGATTCCACCACCTCCCCTGGCAGCGCATTCCAGGCACCGACACTCTCTGTGTGGAAAACATCCCCCGCACATCTCCCTTAATATTTCATCCTGCCATCTTGAACCTGTGCCTCCTTGTAACTGAACCTTCCACCCACGGAGAAAACCCTCTGACTATCCATCCTGTCTGTGCCTCCCACAATTTTGTAGACCTCTATCAGGTCTCCCCTCAGCCTTCATCTTTCCAGTGAAAACAATCCTGATTTATTCAACCTCTCCTCATAGCCAGCGGAGCTGACTTCTCTCTAAGTTAAGTTACTGTTATAAACACCATTCCTCTCACAACAACTGCTTCCCCCATCATCACGCCCTCACTCCCGCCCCATCTATCCTTCTGTCTTCCTCTGTTTCACATTCACTCGCTCAGAGTCTTCCTCTCTCACTCTTATCCATTCATTTTCCCAGCCTCGCACCCTTTCTAGATTCAGCCCATCCCACAAGCCGTCCCTCTCTCTCGTGCTCATCTCTCTCCTTCCACATCTGGGCACGTTTCTGAACACTGTATCAGATGTGGGTCCAGTGTCATTTGGAGCCTGTGCATTGCTGGTCACAGTTAAATCTGTTATTTTACTGCTCTAAGAGGTGATGTGATTGTATCTGCTGCGGGGCCTGAATTTTCTGAGATGTCCCATTGTTTCTGAATATTTTCTCAGTTTGAGAAGCTGCAGTAGATTTCGGGATAAAAACAAATTTCTTTGCAGACTAGATAGTTCCAAATTATTGATCAGCAGAATTTTGCAATTGATGCTAAACTCTAACCCACTTAAATCACATCACAGAATGTCCACAGTTAAAGATCACACAGAGAGACACGGTAACAATTGGGACTCAATTACTGAAATGTCACAGTCCAGTAACAGATATCACTGAAACTATCTGAGATCTAGAGGTGGGACTGATGGTGTTTGAGTGGACAGCATCTTTCCACTTGTTATTAGTTGATAAATGTGATCAACAGAATCCAGTGTTTGGAAAGAAGTCAATACTAAAAATAAATATTTTCCATCACTGAACTCAATGTCGTAATCTGTTTGTTCATATATTTTTAAAAAACTTCAAACCAGGTTTCTGCCACAATGTCCCTAAGGTGACTTTACAGTGTATAAATTAAAGGCTTTGGGAATATATAACGTCAGATGTTAAAGTCAGAGAGACTGCCAGCAGCTCGAAGGGACACATCACTTCACACTGAAGATGCTGTATCCAGTTCAGATAGCTGAGAAAATAATCTACCCAATCATCGCCATTATTGGTGTTCCCGGTGAGTGACTCTAACCAGTGAGGTTGTGTAAATCTGTGTGTGAACGGCTCTCTGATTCTAAACTCTGACTGAAAATGCTCCATGCTGATCTCGTGGTCACTGTTATAAAGACACCAGGTCAACGATGTAATTTACTGAAATCAAATGGCTTGAAGTCTCTCTGTGTTTTTAATCCTTTTCATCAACTGACAATGAGCCTCTGTATGTTATTCACGGGCTCACTACTCAATGAAGTTAATGTATTGAGGAGTGAACTACTCAATCTTATCTATTGTAAGATTGGACCTCAGTGAAGGTGATCTCTCTGAAATAATGTTCAGTGGGAGTAAGAATATAATGGAAATTTGAGTGTGGGTCACTAACCAAAGTTGAATACCTGACACCAGTGAACAAGTATTGCAGGGTATATTTGTCAATGTAAAATTGTACTGATTGTGGTTCTTTCACCTGAGTGGAATATCTGATCGAAGTCTCCATTAATATAGGGCACCATCTGTCCAAGTAGAATTGTATTGTGTTTTGGAAAAGAATTGCAATGAAGTAAGTTGTTTCAATGTTAAATATATCCTATTTTAATTTGGTGAGTGAGATGTCCATTCTGTGGAGCTGCCTCAGTCTTTTATCTTTGGAATATGTTGAAAACAGGAAGAGTTTGGCTTTGTTTGGTGGTCAGTGGATGATGTGAAATTTCTCCATACCTCGGCTTTGTATTGAAAAGAAAGAGGTTTCAGCGACTTCCTGATAGTTAAACAAACCAATTACAAACCGTGCAGTGTTCAGTGATTGTCAAACATTTTGTGCATTGTTCACATTTCCATTGATCTATAAATGAACTCCAATGTTTTTTTTTTCTGGGTTGTTGTGGTTCTGTCTCAACTGTGTTGATTCTGAAAGCGATTTGTGAATCTGATCACCTGAAGCCCTGAACTCCTCGAAAACATTCAGATACTTGATTTCTACAGAGTGATTGGGAAACATATTGTTCTGATCAGAATGAAGAACCTGACACTGAGCTGTGGTGAAATTAATTTCCAATTCCAATACCCAATTTGCAAGTTTATAATTTATTATTTATGTGTTATTGTGTTGAGTTGTATTCTTCCACTCTGCTCATTCTCATTCTCAGTTTGGATTGGTTGGTAAATTTTGAAACTATAATTTTGCTTCCCTATTCCATATTGTTGATGTAAATGGTGAAGGAAAGTGATCCCAGCGCTGATCCTCGTGGAAAACCACTTCCCACCTTCCAGCAATCAGAGTAAATCCCTTTAACTCCCACTGCCTGTGTTGTGTCTTTGTAACCAGCATTTAGTCATTCTGCTGCTGGTCCTCTAACTCCACTTGCTCTGAGATTACTGAAGTCTGTTAACTTACTGAAGGTATCTAGAAACACCATGTGTCGGACATCGACCAGATCATTCCTGATAATTGTGAAAATTATTCAATGAAATCTGTCAAGAATGATCTGAATTTAGTTCATTTATTTTTTTATGTTGAGGTTGTGACTGGACAACTGCTCTTTGGATTTTTTAAAATTTAATTTCTGGTTAAACTCAAGAAAGCACATAAATCTTCTATTGTTTTCCATTCCAGTGGGTAACTTCTGATGATCAGCTGCTTAAGAAGGCAGACATGACAATTGTCTTTATTAGCTGATGTATCGAAGATAGGAGCAGGGAGGTGATGATGGAGATGTATGAAACACTCATTTGTCTTCAGCTCGAGGACTGTGAGGAGTTCTGGGGGCCTCACTAGACGGAGGATGTGATTGCTCTGGAAGGAACGCAAAGGAGATTCACCAGGATGTTGCCTGGGCAGCAGTGTTTCTGCAGTGAAGACAGGCTGGTTAGGCTGGGGTTACTTTCCACAGAACAGTGAAGGCGAAGCGCGGACATCATTGAGGTGTTCAAAATTATGAGGGACAAAGATAGGATAGTTGAGAAGAAACTTCTTCCCCTGAGCAGAGGGGTCAATGTCCAAGGTGTGTAGAATAAGGTCAGCAGCAGGAGGGTTAGAGGGTTTCTGAGGAAAATAAAATGTTCCTGTGTCATTTCGGAAATGCTGCTGGTCATCCTGCACAGCAAGATCCCACAATCACACTGCAATGTGGGAGCAGCCAGATTTAAAACACAATTGTAGGTGTGAATTGGTGAAAAGCTAAAACACATCATCACAGATTCACCCTCAGTAACACAATCACTGTTTACAAATCCATTCTTTTGGGAGGAACAAGGGATTGATTAAGGAAAGAAAAATAGTGTCTGAAAGTAATCTAACGTGGAACATGACAACTGACTTCAAAAAATATCTATCGGTATGTAAAGAGAAACAGATTGACAAACTAGGACCTTTGCAGTCAGAAATGGGAGATACTCTAACGGGGACAAAGTAATAGCTGAGGAATTAAATTGAAGATTGCTTCGATCTTCAGAAAGGAAGACATGAATAACATGCCAAAAGTTCTGAGAGGAACAAGTTTTAGAGAGAAGCTGAAGGAAATTTGAATTTGTAGAGAAATGGTTTTGGGGAAAATGATGGGATTGAAGGTGGATAAATCTCCAGGTCCTGATAATCTTCATCCCAGAGTACTTAAGGAAGTCTTCCTGGGAATATGAGGTCCAATGGTGGTTATTTTCCTATTTTATTGGACTCTGGGCTGGTTCCTACAGATTGGAGGGTAGCTAATGCAAGCCCGGTATTCAGACAGGACTGGAGAGAGAAAACAGTGAACTATAGACCAGTGAGCCTAACGTCGGTGCTGGGGAAGTTGCAAGAGTCAAATTTCAAGGATTTGATAACTCGGCATTTGGAAGGCAGCGCCATAATCAGACAAAGGCAGCATGGATTTACTAAAGGGAAATCATGATTGGAATATCTTGGAATTGTTTGAGGGTGGAACCGGTAGAGTTGACCGAGGGGAACCAGTGGATGTGGTTTATTTAGTCTTCCAGCAGGGTTACTGAATGCATCATCTCCAAATTTGCAGATGTTACAAAGCTGGGTGGGAGGGTGAACTGTGAGGAAGGTGCAGAGAATATTCAGCGTGATTTGGACAGGCTGAGGGTGTGGTCATACACATGGCAGATGCAGTTTAATGTGGATCACTGTGAGGATATCGACCCTGGTAGGAATATTAGGAAGACAAGTTATTATTGAATGGGTGTAAATTGAGGAGGTGGATTCTCATCAAAACCTTGGTCTCCTCGTGCATCATTCACTGCACGGAACCAGGCAGGTACAGCAGGCAGGAATGGAGCTAAATGGTCTGTAAGCTTTCATAGCGAGATGATTCCTATTCAGGGATAGGGATGAGTTGCTGCAATTTATAAAGGATTGGAGAGGCCA
This sequence comes from Mustelus asterias, assembly GCF_964213995.1. Lineage (NCBI taxonomy): Eukaryota > Metazoa > Chordata > Chondrichthyes > Carcharhiniformes > Triakidae > Mustelus > Mustelus asterias. Next base: position 47,218 of record NW_027590909.1, read on the forward strand.
CACCTGGAGAGTTTTGTACAGTTTTGGTGTCCTTATCTGAGGAAGGATGTCCTTGCTATAGAGGAAGTACAGCGACGGTTTACCAGGCTGATTCTTGGGATGGCAGGTCTGTCATATGAGGAGAGATTAGATTGGTTAGGATTATATTCAATAGAAATCTGTAGAGTGAGAGGGGACCTCATAGAAACCTATTAAATTCTAACAGAATGAGGCAGGGTCGATTCAGAAAGAATGTTCCCAATGGTGGGGAGTCGAGAACTCGGGGTCATAGTTTTAGGATTAGGGACAAACCTTTTGGAGCTGAGGTGGGGAGAAATTTATTCAGTCAGAGGGTGGTGAATATGTGGAATTCACTACCACCGAATGTTGTTAAGGCAAATGCATTCAGAATAGTGAGAGGGGATCTCAGAGAAACTTGTAAAATTCAAACAGGATTCGAACGGGTCGATTCAGAAAGAAAGTTACCAATGGTGGGGGAGTCCACAACTCGCTGTCTTCGTTTGATGATAAGGGAAAACCTTTTTAGAACTGAGGTGGGGAGAAATTTCTTCAGTCAGAGGGTAGTGAATGTGTGGAATTCACAGGCGTTCTGTGACTTCAAAAATAAATTAGATCTCGCTCTCGGGGCTAAAGGGATAAAAGGATATGGGGTCAGGGTGAATCAAGATATTAAATTTGATGATCAGCCACAATAAAATTGAATGGTGGCGCAAGCTCCTACTCACGCTTCTAGTTTATATGTTTCAATGACTGGGGGGCTCGCCTGGAATGATACAGTGGAGGACCCCCTAAACACGTCCTCTCTCCCCCCACCCACCCTCCCTCACCCCCCAACCCCCTCCCCCCGACACTTTATCTTCTCACCGCTCCCTTCCTCTCGGCCTTCTCTCTCTCTCTCTCACTCTCTCTTACACCTTCCTCTTTTTCTCTCTCTCCCTCACTGATAACACAATCTAATGAGAACGTTGGGTGAGAGAGTTTGAAAACCGACAATTGCATCCTGAGTGGAATGAATTGACGCGGCTGCTGCAGTTTTATTAAACGATTCAACTCATAAAATTAAACACAGTAACTGTATGGAATGAAGCGAATGGAAAAGGCATCCTGAGGGCCCTGAGATTAGGACTTGAATTGAGGCCTAGTCCCAGAGGATGCAATAAACCTTGGGGACAAAGAACAGAATTCTCCCCACCCCAGTGAAACAGAACTGTCCTTTCCAGCCCCAAAACATCCCACACACGGAGGGAAAGGGCAAGAGGGAAAAGAGAACCACTGTTCCCCACCCCCTGTCCCATCCGCACACCCCTCACACACCCCACTGTTCCCCACCCTCTGTCCCGCCCGCACACCCCTCACACACCCCACAACAATAAAACAAAACACAAGGGGGTTTTATTTTACATGAACTACAAGATGCAACATTGAAGCAAATGGTTGGAGAGAGAGAGGGAACGTTGTGATGACAGAGGCCGAGATATTGAACCCCCTGCCCTACCCACTCCCCTCAAAAAATAATAAATCCTCCAAATCGCACCACCCTGTCTAAAAACACAAACAGGACACAGGGATTGAGCATAAGTCTTTACCAAGGCCAGGGGTTTGATTTTTAGCCCCTCCACCCTCCCAAATTTCCCTTTTAAGTTGTGTGGTTACAATTTGCAGTTCTGTATATGCTGCAGGTCATTGATGCACAGCAGGATTCCATGCGCAGCAATGTTTCCACACCGCCCAGCCCAGTCGGCAAGTGGCTCAAACCTCAACTGGGAAGAAACTGTTCATTCCCTCAGGATACATTTCAAAACAGACTGTCTCAGGACTGGAGTGTTTGAACATCACGCTTTCTGGAAAGATGTGACAGGGACATCAGCAGTTACTGCTCTCAGGAAACCCTCTACCCCCGAATCCTGTGACATTTTCCCTCCACCCCAACTCCACAATATTCAGCTATCTCTCCCCGTTTAACCTGATCCTCCCGTTTCTCTCTCACTCCCACATTCTGTAACATCAGCCTTTCCTCAGCCTGTGCCCCAACTCTCTCACTCCCTCTCTCTCACAAGCCATATAATGGAGATACAGAGACACAGATAGAGAGACAGTGACATGAGACAGAGGTTGATGCCCTTTTAACAAGCCACGCCAAATTCCCCAAAGAGGAACACCTTGCTTTGTGATGTGTGAAAGGTGTGTGGGAAGGTGTGAACTGTTCTTCATTAACATTTAGTGGTTAATCAACAGAAATATCTGACACTCAATTTAAGTGAACAATTAACAATTTATGTATTTAACCAGCAGGGAACTTTAGATAAAGAAGTAGCATTGTGATTAAAGTAAGATTCTACTGGAATGCAGTTCAAATAAACACAAGGACATTCACTAACAGAAAAAAAAAGAACATAATTTAGGAAAACCTTTGGAGTTCGTCTCTCTATTCCGCTGCTTGCGAGTTACTTCTGATTCAGATCGATAGATGGAGAGGTCTATTCAGTGATAATCAAAGCTGGAGAGAGCTGCTCTTTCCCTCTCTGGGCTTTGAGAGGTGGCAGTCCTTCAGTTGAACTGCAGGCAGGCAGTTGATCCCCTGTTTTTATACTGTGATGACCTCTGAATTTTCCTGCACCAGGATTGATCTGATCTTGTCAACAGCAATAAATTAACATTTGATAGCTTCCTGATAGCTGAGTGTCTTCTTTGAACTGATAGGCTGAACTCAAAATTCAAAAACCTGCAAAGCCTGTTGCCATGGTGACGCTAATACTTGGTCTTTGCTGCAAATCTTGCAGTCTGTGTACTCTGTCTGTACCTGCATTTGAAGCCTCCAAGCATTGACATAAGTCCAACTTTAAAGGGAGACAAAACCAGCTTTTAAAGGGACCACACTTCACAAACTCAGCTTCCCAACACCAGACATAGAGCGAGAGTTCCGACAATCACCACCACAGCAAACTGTATTCAAATAGAACCCTGTGCATTTCATTTCACCCTCACATTTATCTCTCTGGCTCAGACACATTTTTTACTCCACAATTACACCCGCTTCTAGTTAAAGAACTTTCATTCCAGGCCATCAAGAATTATTTACAGTGATGAGATTAATTGTTAATCTGACCTCACTGCTGTTAATTTAGAGATTTCTGATGCAACTTGTGCACAGGAAGATCCAAAGCACAGAGTCAGTTTCAAAATTCAGTTCAGAGTTTATGATAATTGTTTTCTGTGTGTGTGTGTTTCTTGTTCAAATGTACAAACTGAGGCTGGAATATTGGTCGCACAGTAAGATCCCACAGGCAGCAATGTGATATTGGCTGAATGTCCCCTCAGTCCTCTGCAGAAAGTGATCATGAACTCCCTCAGTCCCAATGTTCAAGTTGAAGCTTTTTTATATTCAAGGCCTTGGAGCCTTCTTTGCAGTCAGTGAGCTATTTTCAAAGAGGATGATCATTGTTACAAGGCAGGCAAAAGGCCCAGGAGTGTGCATGCACAGCAAGATCCCACAGCAGCCGCACTGTGAAACTAATCAAATGAGACACAGACCTTCCCCTGCGTCCATTCGCACACCTGCTGTGAGCCCCTCCCCCAAATCACCCAACACAAATCCCCACACACCTTCCACTCTGTGTGTGTGCATTGTCCCAAGTCAGGAGAATTCCCTTCACTTCCCTGGAAAGATGAAACTCTCTCTTAACACTGAGACAACCTTTAAAGCAAGTTCTGCAGCAAGATCGCACAAGGTGCAGTTCGCAGTGTGGAGTGTGTTTTACACCGTTTAATGGAATGTAACCATGAAAAGTGTGAGCTGATACCCTTTGGAAGGAGTAATTTGACAAGGAAGTCCTCAATGAATGTTCGGACTATAGGAAGATCTATGGTAGAATGTGACCTTGGCGTATTTGACCACAGATCTTTGAAAGAAGAAGGGCATGTTAGTAGGGAGGTGAAAATTGCATATGGGACACTTGCCTTTATCATTCGAGGCACAGATGACAAAAGCAGGGAAGTAATGTCGGAATTGCAAAGAGCAATTACAAAATGTTGGAATTACAAAAGCAAAGAGTCGGAACAAATGGGTGTTTTTCTGGTTGGAGGAAGGTAACTAGTGGCGTGCCGCAGGGATCGGTACTCGGGCCGCAACTGTTTACCATTTATATAGATGATCTGGAGGAGGGGACGGAGTGTAGGGTAACGAAGTTTGCAGACGACACAAAGATAAGTGGAAAAGTGAATCGTGTGGAGGACGGAGAAGATCTGCAGAGAGATTTGGACAGGCTGAGTGAGTGGGCGAGGATATGGCAAATGGAGTATAACGTTGAGAAATGCGAGGTTATACACTTTGGAGGAAATAATAACAAATGGGATTACTATCTCAATGGAAACAAATTAAAACATGCTACCGTGCAAAGGGACCTGGGGGTCCTTGTGCATGAGACGCAGAAGCCCAGTCTGCAGGTACAACAGGTGATCAAGAAGGCAAATGGGATGTTGGCCTATATTGCGAGGGGGATAGAATATAAAAGCAGGGATGTCTTGATGCACCTGTACAGGGCATTGGTGAGGCCGCAGCTGGAATACTGTGTGCAGTATTGGTCCCCTTATATGAGGAAGGATATATTGGCATTGGAGGGAGTGCAGAGAAGGTTCACCAGGTTGATACCGGAGATGAGGGGTTTGGATTATGAGGAGAGGCTGAGGAGATTGGGTTTGTACTCGTTGGAGTTTAGAAGGATGAGGGGGGATCTTATGGAGACTTACAAGATAATGCGGGGGCTGGATAGGGTGGAGGCGGAGAGATTCTTTCCACTTAGTAAGGAAGTTAAAACTAGAGGACACAGCCTCAAAATAAAGGGGGGTCGGTTTAAGACAGAGTTGAGGAGGAACTTCTTCTCCCAGAGGGTGGTGAATCTCTGGAATTCTCTGCCCACTGAGGTGGTGGAGGCTACCTCGCTGAATATGTTTAAAGCGCGGATGGATGGATTCCTGAGCGGTAAGGGAATTAAGGGTTATGGGGATCAGGCGGGTAAGTGGTACTGATCCACGTCAGATCAGCCATGATCTTATTGAATGGCGGGGCAGGCTCGAGGGGCTAGATGGCCTACTCCTGTTCCTATTTCTTATGTTCTAATTGTCTCGATCCTTGGTGAGGCCCCAGGTGGAGTACTGTGTGCAGTTCTGATCGCCACATTATAGGAAGGATGTGTTTGCGCTGGATGGGGGTACAGAGGAGATTCACCAAGATGCTGCCTTGGATGGAAGATCAACGTTATGAAAAGAGGTTGCGTGGGCTTGGGTTATTGAAGTTTTAGCAGAGAAGACTGAGGGGCGACCTGATCGAGGTAGACAAGATTATGAGGGCCATGGACAGAGTGGAAACGGAGCAACTGTTCCCCATATCTGAAGGGTCAGTCACGAGGGGACATAGGTTCACGGTGGGGGTAAGGAGGTTGGCGGAGGGGGTGTGAGAAAATATTTTTCTCCCTCGAGGGTGTTGAGGGTCTGGAATGCGCTGCCTGGGAGGGTGCTGGAGGTGGGTTCCCTCACATCCTTTAAAAGGTATCTGGATGAGCACTTGGCACAACATAACATTCAGGGCTCTGGGACAAGTGCTGACAGATGGGGTTAGGTGGGATTTCAGGTATTTCTAATGTGACAGTGCAGACTCGATGGGCTGAAGGGCCTCTTCTGCTCTGTATGATTCTATTATTCTGTAACCTCTCATTCTTGGTTCTCCTCATTCTCTCTCACTCTTTCCTTCCCTCCATTTCTTCCAATCAGACAGAAACATTGAAATGGAGAGAGAGAGAGATCCACAGAGAGAATCTTCTAAACCTGAATTAAAATGCCAGCCCTGCTCCATCCTGCCCACCCCCCGGTCCCCTCTCAGTCTCTAGAAGCCGCTCAACTCCCTCTTTCAGTTTGGGAAGTGGCTGCTGATTCCTTCAGGGCACTTTTTAAATCCTCCCAGACTATCTGACAGGGTTTGAGTGGAGCTGCAGCTGGTGACCACACACTGGAGACTCTCACATCCTGTCTCTCTTTCTCAAATGCTGTCCCTCCATCACCACCTCTGCTTTGACCTTCCACTCCCCTCGGGCCTCCCTCTGTCTCTGCTCCACTCCCTCCTTCTCTTTTCTCCTCCTGCCCCTATCTCTCTCACTCATTGTAAAGATGGATGTTCTTATCTAGAGCCAGGTCTTTGCAACCACATCCACCACCTCTTTCTCCATCCCTCCTTCTAACTTCCTATTTCTGTCCATATCTCTGCTTCTTTCCCTCTCTCTCATGTGCACTGTGTTGAAAGGTGCGATGCAATATTTCTGAGCCACACTGCCAATAACCACAAGTCATATTGCTGTGAGGGGGTGGGAAGAACCACCTTATCTGGGGGTCTCCAGTTAGGAGTCAGTGCCCAGCTTCCTGTCTCTGGAGAATAGCCTCAGTCAGAGCCCTGAGATTCCTTATTTACACAAATCAATCAAAAGATCGATTAATTTATTCATAAATAACTACTGGGAGGCTCATTTTACAAAGTCTACCAAAGGAATGGACACAGCTTGTCCCCAGTTTAAAGAGGGGAGTTTATCTCTTTCTGTCACTGAGGGGATATGTATCCAAACTCAGAATTCACATGGAGCTGGGTGGAGGATTACACCAAGCGCGAGGCTGGGGGAATGACATGTCTCCCCCCACCCCCACTTTGTCCTCTCTGGATATGGTCACAGTGCCGCCCATGGGATCATGCTGTGCTTAAAATCCCCACAAAGAAAGCTGGAAAGGGAGAGGGAGAGATTCTGGAGGGAGGTGAACAGGAATGGGGAGAAAGCGAGATGGGGAGAGCAATACTGGGGTGAGATAGAGAGATATGGGGAGAAACAGGAGGAGAGAGAGAACAACTGGAGAGCGATAGGGAGATATGGGGTAAAGTTATAATGTGAATGAAGAATGGAAACGCACTGGATAAGAGAGAAATCCAGATAGAGGGAATAAAGCTGGTCGGAGAGAAGAGATTAGGAAGAGATAGATAGGGAAGCAAAGGAGAAGGCAAAGAGAGAGGGAGAGAAGAAAGGAAAAAAGAGACGGACAGAGGATATAATCTGTAAATTAGAAGCAGAAAAGCTGTGGAGGAGAGTCAGAATGGGGAGGAAATCTGGAGAGGGGAAGTTAAATAGAAAAATCCTGAATTGACTTCCAGCTCCACCAGCTGTCCAGTCCAGAGAGGTGTTCAATCCGGGGTGGGCTCTGATAATTGGGTGCAGGAAGGGATTGCAGATTCTATCTCTGTCCACTTTGGGTCTCATTGGGAAACCCGTCCAGTCTGAATTAACCCTGGAAAACACATCAGGTGAGAAATGCAATCTGTGTGAAATATTTGAATGATGAGAATGTGCAGATTTGCTCCATCAAAGTGAGAGATGTGTAATTCACAGCTTCCTGTCCCCCAGTCCCTACTTAACCAGCGGGGTTACATTGGCTACTTTCCAATCTGCAATGTTAATCTCTAACACAACTCCTCCAACAACACCGCCACCCCGGGAACCCCATTGGATTGATGCTGAAATCCTCTCCTTACTGTGGCTTCACACATGGGGAATGTTCACTCACTCATTTCCCGCCTCTTGTCCCTTTTTCACTGACAGTTAATTTAGTGGGAATTGTGATCCTGAGTCGGGGAAAGTGTGGCCTCTCCACCTGCACCACTCGCTACCTGGTGACCATGGCAGCGGCGGATCTGCTCTTCATCATCTTTAACCCCATTCTCGACAAGATAAATGTTTATTATTTCCCGCTGAGTTTCCTGTCCCTCACCTCTGTGTGTCGTGTTCACTCTGTCCCGCTGTCTGCAGCCAGAGACTGTTCAGTCTGGTTCACCATCACTTTCTCCTTTGATCGATTTGTGGCCATTCGCTGCCAGAAACTGAAAACTAAATATTGCACCGGGAAAACTGCGGCTGTGGTTCTGGCAACAACCGGCCTCCTGCTCTCTGTGAGACACATCCCCCGGTACTTTACACTGGAACCGGGGTGGATAATGGACAATGTCCAGTGGGGCTGTGTGACAAAGACAAGCTATTGGACTGATCCTGGCTGGGTTGTATTTTCCTGGTTTGATCGGGTTTTAACCCCATTGCTCCCATTCGGTTTAATCCTGGTGATTAACGCTCTGACAGTCAGACACATTTTGGTGACCAGTCGAGTCCGGAAGGGACTGAGGGCTCAGAGTCAGGGAGAGAATCGCAGAGACCCCGAGATGGAGAGCAGAAGGAAGTCAATGATTTTACTCTTCAGCATTTCCGGGGCTTTCATTCTCCTCTGGGCCGTGTCTGTTATATTTTTTATCTATTCGAAAGTGAAAGGATTTATTTACGTCACTCTTCCTGAATTCACATTTCAACAAGTCGGATGGATGCTGCAGGATGTAAATTGCTGCACAAACACATTTATTTACGCGGTGACTCAATCCAAGTTCAGGGAGCAGATCAGGATCGCGGTGAAATATCCGCTCACATCAATTATTCAATTAATGAAGAAACAAAACTGACTGACAGCCAATCACAGAGCGGGATCACTAAATCACCGCCTCAGCCAATCACAGAGAGGGATCACTAAATCACCACCTCAGCCAATCACAGAGCGGGATCACTAAATCACCGCCTCAGCCAATCACAGAGAGGGATCATTAAATCACCGCCTCAGCCAATCACAGAGCGGGATCACTAAATCACCGCCTCAGCCAATCACAGAGAGGGATCATTAAATCACCGCCTCAGCCAATCACAGAGCGAGATCACTAAATCACCGCCTCAGCCAATCAGAGACTGGATTGCTAACTGACTGCCTCAGCCAATCAGAGCCTAGATCGACTACTGCACGAATCAGCCAATCAGAATTGCCGCTCACTTCCTGACAGCCAAGTCCACCAATGACTGGTCTCCGCACTTTGACTGACAGCGGATGAGCCAATCAGAGGCTGAGCTTTCTGACTGACAGCCGTGACAGCCAATCAGAACACCAGCAGCTAACGGCCCCGCCCCCAGAGCAAATCCGGGAGTGACAGACACTTCAACCAATCAGGAAGCTGGTGTCAGTGTGTGAGGGTCAGTGTCCACGTGTGTGTCACTGTGTGTGTGTCACTGTGTGTATCACTGTGTGTGTGTCTGAGTCAGTGTGTGTCACTGTGTGTGAGTGTGTGTGGGTCAGTGTCCATGTGTGTGTCACTGTGTGTCACTGTGTGTGTGTGTGTGTCACTGTGTGTGTGTCAGTGTGTATCACTGTGTGTGTGCGTGTGTGAGTCAGTGTGTGTCACTGTGTGTGTCAGTGTGTATCACTGTGTGTGTGTGTGAGGCAGTGTGTGTCACTGTGTGTGTGTGTCAGTGTGTATCACTGTGTGTGAGTCAGTGTGTGTCACTGTGTGTATGTCAGTGTGTGCCACTGTGTGTGTGTCTCACTGTGTGTGTGTGTCAGTGTGTGTCACTGTGTGTGTGTCAGTGTGTCTCACTGTGTGTGTGCGTGTCAGTGTGTGCCACTGTGTGTGTGTCTCACTGTGTGTGTGTCAGTGTGTATCACTGTGTGTGCATGTATCAGTGTGTGTCACTGTGTGTGTGTCAGTGTGTCTCACTGTGTGTGTGCGTGTCAGTGTGTGTCACTGTGTGTGTGAGTGTGTGTCAGTGTGTATCACTGTGTGTGTATCAGTGTGTCTCACTGTGTGTGTGTGTGTGTGTCAGTGTGTATCACTGTGTGTGTGGGTCAGTGTGTGTCACTGTGTGTGTGTGTCAGTGTGTCTCACTGTGTGTGTGCATGTCAGTGTGTGTCACTGTGTGTGTGAGTGTGTGTCAGTGTGTATCACTGTGTGTTTTTGTCAGTGTGTGTGTGCATCAGTGTGTGTGAGGGTCAGTGTCGATGTGTGTGTCAGTGTGTGTCACTGTGTGTGTGAGTGTGTGTCAGTGTGCATCACTGTGTGTGTGTGTGTGTGTGTGGGTCAGTGTGTATCACTGTGTGTGTGTGGGTCAGTGTGTGTCATTGTGTGTCTGTGTGTATCACTGTGTGTGTGTGTGTCTCAGTGTGTATCACTGTGTGTGTGTCACTGAGTGTGTGTGTGTCAGTGTGTATCACTGTGTGTGTGTGTCAGTGTGTATCACTGTGTGTGTGAGTGTGTGTGTCAGTGTGCATCACTGTGTGTGTGTGTGGGTCAGTGTGTATCACTGTGTGTGTGAGTGTGTGTCAGTGTGTATCACTGCGTGTGTGAGGGACAGTGTCACTGTGTGTGTGTGTGTGTCAGTGTGTATCACTGTGTGTGTGTCAGTGTGTGTCACTGTGTGTGTGTGTCAGTGTGTATCACTGAGTGTGTGTGGGTCAGTGTGTAACACTGTGTGTCAGTGTGTATCACTGTGTGTGTGTCAGTGTGTCTCACTGTGTGTGTGCGTGTCAGTGTGTGTCACTGTGTGTGTGAGTGTGTGTCAGTGTGTATCACTGTGTGTGTGTATCAGTGTGTGTCACTGTGTGTGTGTCAGTGTGTCTCACTGTGTGCGTGTATCAGTGTGTGTCACTGTGAGTGTGTCAGTGTGTATCACTGTGTGTGTGTGTCAGTGTGTCTCACTGTGTGCGTGTATCAGTGTGTGTCACTGTGTGTGTGTCAGTGTGTATCACTGTGTGTGTGTGTGTCAGTGTGTGTCACTGTGTGTGTGTCAGTGTGTCTCACTGTGTGTGTGTCAGTGTGTCTCACTGTGTGTGTGTGTCAGTGTGTATCACTGTGTGTGTGTATTAGTGTGTGTCACTGTGTGTGTGTGTCAGTGTGTATCACTGTGTGTGTGTGTCAGTGTGTCTCACTGTGTGTGTGTGTGTGTGTGTCAGTGTGTCTCACTGTGTGTGTGTCTCAGTGTGTGTCACTGTGTGTGTGTGTATCAGTGTGTGTGAGGGTCAGTGTCGATGTGTCTGTCAGTGGGTGTCACTGTGTGTGTGAGTGTGTGTGTCAGTGTGCATCACTGTGTGTGTGTGTGGGTCGTGTGTATCACTGTGTGTGTGTGGGTCAGTGTGTGTCACTGTGTGTCTGTGTGTATCACTGTGTGTGTGTGTCTCAGTGTGTATCACTGTGTGTGTGTCACTGAGTGTGTGTGTGTCAGTGTGTATCACTGTGTGTGTGTGTCAGTGTGTATCACTGTGTGTGTGAGTGTGTGTGTCAGTGTGCATCACTGTGTGTGTGTATGGTTCAGTGTGTATCACTGAGTGCGTGTGGGTCAGTGTGTGTCACTGTGTGTGTCAGTGTGTATCACTGTGTGTGTGTGTCAGTGTGTATCACTGTGTGTGTGTGTGTGTCAGTGTGTATCACTGCGTGTGTGAGGGACAGTGTCACTGTGTGTGTGTGTGTGTGTGTGTGTTAGTGTGTGTCACTGTGTGTGTGTATCAGTGTGTCTCACTGTGTGTGTGTGTCAGTGTGTATCACTGTGTGTGTATGTCAGTGTGTCTCACTGTGTGTGTGCATGTCAGTGTGTGTCACTGTGTGTGTGAGTGTGTGTCAGTGTGTATCACTGTGTGTTTTTGTGAGTGTGTGTGTGTCTCAGTGTGTGTCACTGTGTGTGTGTGTGTGTATCAGTGTGTGTGAGGGTCAGTGTCGATGTGTGTGTCAGTGGGTGTCACTGTGTGTGTGAGTGTGTGTGTCAGTGTGCATCACTGTGTGTGTGTGTGGGTCAGTGTGTATCACTGTGTGTGTGTGCGTCAGTGTGTGTCACTGTGTGTCTGTGTGTATCACTGTGTGTGTGTGTCTCAGTGTGTATCACCGTGTGTGTGTCACTGAGTGTGTGTGTGTCAGTGTGTATCACTGTGTGTGTGTGTCAGTGTGTATCACTGTGTGTGTGAGTGTGTGTGTCAGTGTGCATCACTGTGTGTGTGTATAGTTCAGTGTGTATCACTGAGTGCGTGTGGGTCAGTGTGTGTCACTGTGTGTGTCAGTGTGTATCACTGTGTGTGTGTGTCAGTGTGTATCACTGTGTGTGTGTGTGGGTCAGTGTGTATCACTGTGTGTGTGTGTGTGTCAGTGTGTATCACTGCGTGTGTGAGGGACAGTGTCACTGTGTGTGTGTGTGTGTGTGTCAGTGTGTGTCACTGTGTGTGTGTATCAGTGTGTCTCACTGTGTGTGTGTGTCAGTGTGTATCACTGTGTGTGTATGTCAGTGTGTCTCACTGTGTGTGTGCATGTCAGTGTGTGTCACTGTATGTGAGTGTGTGTGGGTCAGTGTCCATGTGTGTGTCACTGTGTGTCACTGTGTGTGTGTGTGTGTCACTGTGTGTGTGTCAGTGTGTATCACTGTGTGTGTGTGTGAGTCAGTGTGTGTCACTGTGTGTGTCAGTGTGTATCACTGTGTGTGTGTGTGAGTCAGTGTGTGTCACTGTGTGTGTGTGTGTCAGTGTGTATCACTGTGTGTGAGTCAGTGTGTGTCACTGTGTGTATGTCAGTGTGTGCCACTGTGTGTGTGTCTCACTGTGTGTGTGTGTCAGTGTGTGTCACTGTGTGTGTGTCAGTGTGTCTCACTGTGTGTGTGCGTGTCAGTGTGTGCCACTGTGTGTGTGTCTCACTGTGTGTGTGTGTGTCAGTGTGTATCACTGTGTGTGCATGTATCAGTGTGTGTCACTGTGTGTGTGTCAGTGTGTCTCATTGTGTGTGTGCGTGTCAGTGTGTGTCACTGTGTGTGTGAGTGTGTGTCAGTGTGTATCACTGTGTGTGTATCAGTGTGTCTCACTGTGTGTGTGTGTGTGTGGGTCAGTGTGTATCACTGTGTGTGTGGGTCAGTGTGTGTCACTGTGTGTGTGTGTCAGTGTGTCTCACTGTGTGTGTGCATGTCAGTGTGTGTCACTGTGTGTGTGAGTGTGTGTCAGTGTGTATCACTGTGTGTTTTTGTCAGTGTGTGTGTGCATCAGTGTGTGTGAGGGTCAGTGTCGATGTGTGTGTCAGTGTGTGTCACTGTGTGTGTGAGTGTGTGTCAGTGTGCATCACTGTGTGTGTGTGTGTGGGTCAGTGTGTATCACTGTGTGTGTGTGGGTCAGTGTGTGTCATTGTGTGTCTGTGTGTATCACTGTGTGTGTGTGTCTCAGTGTGTATCACTGTGTGTGTGTCACTGAGTGTGTGTGTGTCAGTGTGTATCACTGTGTGTGTGTGTCAGTGTGTATCACTGTGTGTGTGAGTGTGTGTGTCAGTGTGCATCACTGTGTGTGTGTGTGGGTCAGTGTGTATCACTGTGTGTGTGTGTGTCAGTGTGTATCACTGCGTGTGTGAGGGACAGTGTCACTGTGTGTGTGTGTGTGTCAGTGTGTATCACTGTGTGTGTGTCAGAGTGTGTCACTGTGTGTGTGTGTCAGTGTGTATCACTGAGTGTGTGTGGGTCAGTGTGTAACACTGTGTGTCAGTGTGTATCACTGTGTGTGTGTCAGTGTGTCTCACTGTGTGTGTGCGTGTCAGTGTGTGTCACTGTGTGTGTGAGTGTGTGTCAGTGTGTATCACTGTGTGTGTGTATCAGTGTGTGTCACTGTGTGTGTGTCAGTGTGTCTCACTGTGTGCGTGTATCAGTGTGTGTCACTGTGTGTGTGTCAGTGTGTATCACTGTGTGTGTTTGTTTCAGTGTGTCTCCCTGTGTGCGTGTATCAGTGTGTGTCACTGTGTGTGTGTCAGTGTGTATCACTGTGAGTGTGTGTGGGTCAGTGTGTGTCACTGTGTATGTGTCAGTGTGTCTCACTGTGTGTGTGTGTGTCAGTGTGTCTCACTGTGTGTGTGTATCAGTGTGTCTCACTGTGTGTGTGTGTCAGTGTGTGTCACTGTGTGTGTGAGTGTGTGTCAGTGTGTATCACTGTGTGTTTTTGTGAGTGTGTGTGTGTCTCAGTGTGTGTCACTGTGTGTGTGTGTGTATCAGTGTGTGTGAGGGTCAGTGTCGATGTGTCTGTCAGTGGGTGTCACTGTGTGTGTGAGTGTGTGTGTCAGTGTGCATCACTGTGTGTGTGTGTGGGTCAGTGTGTATCACTGTGTGTGTGTGGGTCAGTGTGTGTCACTGTGTGTCTGTGTGTATCACTGTGTGTGTGTGTCTCAGTGTGTATCACTGTGTGTGTGTCACTGAGTGTGTGTGTGTCAGTGTGTATCACTGTGTGTGTGTGTCAGTGTGTATCACTGTGTGTGTGAGTGTGTGTGTCAGTGTGCATCACTGTGTGTGTGTATGGTTCAGTGTGTATCACTGAGTGCGTGTGGGTCAGTGTGTGTCACTGTGTGTGTCAGTGTGTATCACTGTGTGTGTGTGTCAGTGTGTATCACTGTGTGTGTGTGTGGGTCAGTGTGTATCACTGTGTGTGTGTGTGTGTCAGTGTGTATCACTGCGTGTGTGAGGGACAGTGTCACTGTGTGTGTGTGTGTGTGTGTGTGTTAGTGTGTGTCACTGTGTATCAGTGTGTCTCACTGTGTGTGTGTGTCAGTGTGTATCACTGTGTGTGTATGTCAGTGTGTCTCACTGTGTGTGTGCATGTCAGTGTGTGTCACTGTGTGTGTGAGTGTGTGTCAGTGTGTATCACTGTGTGTTTTTGTGAGTGTGTGTGTGTCTCAGTGTGTGTCACTGTATGTGTGTGTGTATCAGTGTGTGTGAGGGTCAGTGTCGATGTGTGTGTCAGTGGGTGTCACTGTGTGTGTGAGTGTGTGTGTCAGTGTGCATCACTGTGTGTGTGTGTGGGTCAGTGTGTATCACTGTGTGTGTGTGGGTCAGTGTGTGTCACTGTGTGTCTGTGTGTATCACTGTGTGTGTGTGTCTCAGTGTGTATCACCGTGTGTGTGTCACTGAGTGTGTGTGTGTCAGTGTGTATCACTGTGTGTGTGTGTCAGTGTGTATCACTGTGTGTGTGAGTGTGTGTGTCAGTGTGCATCACTGTGTGTGTGTATGGTTCAGTGTGTATCACTGAGTGCGTGTGGGTCAGTGTGTGTCACTGTGTGTGTCAGTGTGTATCACTGTGTGTGTGTGTCAGTGTGTATCACTGTGTGTGTGTGTGGGTCAGTGTGTATCACTGTGTGTGTGTGTGTGTCAGTGTGTATCACTGCGTGTGTGAGGGACAGTGTCACTGTGTGTGTGTGTGTGTGTGTGTGTCAGTGTGTGTCACTGTGTGTGTGTATCAGTGTGTCTCACTGTGTGTGTGTGTCAGTGTGTATCACTGTGTGTGTATGTCAGTGTGTCTCACTGTGTGTGTGCATGTCAGTGTGTGTCACTGTGTGTGAGTGTGTGTGGGTCAGTGTCCATGTGTGTGTCACTGTGTGTCACTGTGTGTGTGTGTGTGTCACTGTGTGTGTGTCAGTGTGTATCACTGTGTGTGTGTGTGTGAGTCAGTGTGTGTCACTGTGTGTGTCAGTGTGTATCACTGTGTGTGTGTGGGTCAGTGTGTGTCACTGTGTGTCTGTGTGTATCACTGTGTGTGTGTGTCTCAGTGTGTATCACTGTGTGTGTGTCACTGAGTGTGTGTGTCAGTGTGTATCACTGTGTGTGTGTGTCAGTGTGTATCAATGTGTGTGTGAGTGTGTGTGTCAGTGTGCATCACTGTGTGTGTGTATGGTTCAGTGTGTATCACTGAGTGCGTGTGGGTCAGTGTGTGTCACTGTGTGTGTCAGTGTGTATCACTGTGTGTGTGTGTGGGTCAGTGTGTATCACTGTGTGTGTGTGTGTGTCAGTGTGTATCACTGCGTGTGTGAGGGACCGTGTCACTGTGTGTGTGTGTGTGTGTGTCAGTGTGTGTCACTGTGTGTGTGTATCAGTGTGTCTCACTGTGTGTGTGTGTCAGTGTGTATCACTGTGTGTGTATGTCAGTGTGTCTCACTGTGTGTGTGCATGTCAGTGTGTGTCACTGTGTGTGAGTGTGTGTGGGTCAGTGTCCATGTGTGTGTCACTGTGTGTCACTGTGTGTGTGTGTGTGTCACTGTGTGTGTGTCAGTGTGTATCACTGTGTGTGTGTGTGTGAGTCAGTGTGTGTCACTGTGTGTGTCAGTGTGTATCACTGTGTGTGTGTGTGAGTCAGTGTGTGTCACTGTGTGTGTGTGTCAGTGTGTATCACTGTGTGTGAGTCAGTGTGTGTCACTGTGTGTATGTCAGTGTGTGCCACTGTGTGTGTGTCTCACTGTGTGTGTGTGTCAGTGTGTGTCACTGTGTGTGTGTGTCAGTGTGTCTCACTGTGTGTGTGCGTGTCAGTGTGTGCCACTGTGTGTGTGTCTCACTGAGTGTGTGTGTGTCAGTGTGTATCACTGTGTGTGCATGTAACAGTGTGTGTCACTGTGTGTGTGTCAGTGTGTCTCACTGTGTGTGTGCGTGTCAGTGTGTGTCACTGTGTGTGTGAGTGTGTGTCAGTGTGTATCACTGTGTGTGTATCAGTGTGTCTCACTGTGTGTGTGTGTGTGGGTCAGTGTGTATCACTGTGTGTGTGGGTCAGTGTGTGTCACTGTGTGTGTGTGTGTGTCAGTGTGTCTCACTGTGTGTGTGCATGTCAGTGTGTGTCACTGTGTGTGTGAGTGTGTGTCAGTGTGTATCACTGTGTGTTTTTGTCAGTGTGTGTGTGCATCAGTGTGTGTGAGGGTCAGTGTCGATGTGTGTGTCAGTGTGTGTCACTGTGTGTGTGAGTGTGTGTCAGTGTGCATCACTGTGTGTGTGTGTGTGGGTCAGTGTGTATCACTGTGTGTGTGTGGGTCAGTGTGTGTCATTGTGTGTCTGTGTGTATCACTGTGTGTGTGTGTCTCAGTGTGTATCACTGTGTGTGTGTCACTGAGTGTGTGTGTGTCAGTGTGTATCACTGTGAGTGTGTGTCAGTGTGTATCACTGTGTGTGTGAGTGTGTGTGTCAGTGTGCATCACTGTGTGTGTGTGTGGGTCAGTGTGTATCACTGTGTGTGTGTGTGTGTCAGTGTGTATCACTGCGTGTGTGAGGGACAGTGTCACTGTGTGTGTGTGTGTGTGTCAGTGTGTATCACTGTGTGTGTGTCAGTGTGTGTCACTGTGTGTGTCTGTCAGTGTGTATCACTGAGTGTGTGTGGGTCAGTGTGTAACACTGTGTGTCAGTGTGTATCACTGTGTGTGTGTCAGTGTGTCTCACTGTGTGTGTGCGTGTCAGTGTGTGTCACTGTGTGTGTGAGTGTGTGTCAGTGTGTATCACTGTGTGTGTGTATCAGTGTGTGTCACTGTGTGTGTGTCAGTGTGTCTCACTGTGTGCGTGTATCAGTGTGTGTCACTGTGTGTGTGTCAGTGTGTATCACTGTGTGTGTGTGTCAGTGTGTCTCCCTGTGTGCGTGTATCAGTGTGTGTCACTGTGTGTGTGTCAGTGTGTATCACTGTGTGTGTGTGTGGGTCAGTGTGTGTCACTGTGTGTGTGTCAGTGTGTCTCACTGTGTGTGTGTGTGTCAGTGTGTATCACTGTGTGTGTGTATTAGTGTGTGTCACTGTGTGTGTGTGTCAGTGTGTATCACTGTGTGTGTGTGTCAGTGTGTCTCACTGTGTGTGTGTGTGTGTGTGTCAGTGTGTCTCACTGTGTGTGTGTATCAGTGTGTCTCACTGTGTGTGTGTGTCAGTGTGTGTCACTGTGTGTGTGTGTCAGTGTGTCTCACTGTGTGTGTGCATGTCAGTGTGTGTCACTGTGTGTGTGAGTGTGTGTCAGTGTGTATCACTGTGTGTTTTTGTGAGTGTGTGTGTGTCTCAGTGTGTGTCACTGTGTGTGTGTGTGTATCAGTGTTTGTGAGGGTCAGTGTCGATGTGTCTGTCAGTGGGTGTCACTGTGTGTGTGAGTGTGTGTGTCAGTGTGCATCACTGTGTGTGTGTGTGGGTCAGTGTGTATCACTGTGTGTGTGTGGGTCAGTGTGTGTCACTGTGTGTCTGTGTGTATCACTGTGTGTGTGTGTCTCAGTGTGTATCACTGTGTGTGTGTCACTGAGTGTGTGTGTGTCAGTGTGTATCACTGTGTGTGTGTGTGAGTGTGTATCACTGTGTGTGTGAGTGTGTGTGTCAGTGTGCATCACTGTGTGTGTGTATGGTTCAGTGTGTATCACTGAGTGCGTGTGGGTCAGTGTGTGTCACTGTGTGTGTCAGTGTGTATCACTGTGTGTGTCAGTGTGTATCACTGTGTGTGTGTGTGTGGGTCAGTGTGTATCACTGTGTGTGTGTGTGTGTGTGTCAGTGTGTATCACTGCGTGTGTGAGGGACAGTGTCACTGTGTGTGTGTGTGTGTGTTAGTGTGTGTCACTGTGTGTGTGTATCAGTGTGTCTCACTGTGTGTGTGTGTCAGTGTGTATCACTGTGTGTGTATGTCAGTGTGTCTCACTGTGTGTGTGCATGTCAGTGTGTGTCACTGTGTGTGTGAGTGTGTGTCAGTGTGTATCACTGTGTGTTTTTGTGAGTGTGTGTGTGTCTCAGTGTGTGTCACTGTGTGTGTATCAGTGTGTGTGAGGGTCAGTGTCGATGTGTGTGTCAGTGGGTGTCACTGTGTGTGTGAGTGTGTTTGTCAGTGTGCATCACTGTGTGTGTGTGTGGGTCAGTGTGTATCACTGTGTGTGTGTGGGTCAGTGTGTGTCACTGTGTGTCTGTGTGTATCACTGTGTGTGTGTGTCTCAGTGTGTATCACCGTGTGTGTGTCACTGAGTGTGTGTGTGTCAGTGTGTATCACTGTGTGTGTGTGTGTCAGTGTGTATCACTGTGTGTGTGAGTGTGTGTGTCAGTGTGCATCACTGTGTGTGTGTATGGTTCAGTGTGTATCACTGAGTGCGTGTGGGTCAGTGTGTGTCACTGTGTGTGTCAGTGTGTATCACTGTGTGTGTGTGTCAGTGTGTATCACTGTGTGTGTGTGTCAGTGTGTATCACTGTGTGTGTGTGTGGGTCAGTGTGTATCACTGCGTGTGTGAGGGACAGTGTCACTGTGTGTGTGTGTGTGTGTGTCAGTATGTATCACTGTGTGTGTGTCAGTGTGTGTCACTGTGTGTGTGTGTCAGTGTGTATCACTGTGTGTGTGTGTGTGTCAGTGCGTATCACTGTGTGTGTCAGTGTGTATCACTGTGTGTGTGTGTGTACGTGTCAATGTGTATCACTGTGTGTGTGTCAGTGTGTATCACTGTGTGTGTATGTGTCAATTTGTATCACTGTGTATGTGTCAATGTGTATCACTGTGTGTGTGTGTGCCAGTGCGTATCAGTGTGTGTGACAGTGTGTATCACTGTGTGTGTGTGTCAGTGTGTATCACTGTGTGTGTGTGTCAGTGTGTATCACTGTGTGTGTGTGTGGGGGTCAGTGTGTATCACTGTGTGTGTGTGTGTCAGTGTGTATCACTGCGTGTGTGAGGGACAGTGTCACTGTGTGTGTGTGTGTCAGTGTGTATCACTGTGTGTGTGTCAGTGTGTGTCACTGTGTGTGTGTGTCAGTGTGTATCACTGTGTGTGTGTCAGTGTGTATCACTGTGTGTGTGGGTCAGTGTGTGTCACTGTGTGTGTGTCACTGTGTATCACTGTGTGTGTGTGTGTGTGTCAGTGTGTATCACTGTGTGTGTGTGTGTGTGTCAGTGTGTATCGCTGTGTGTGTGTGTGTGTGTGTCAGTGTGTATCGCTGTGTGTGTGTGTGTCAGTGTGTATCGCCCTGTGTGTGGGTCAGTGTGTTTCACTGTGTGTGTGTCAGTGTGTATCACTGTGTGTGTGTGTGTGTGTGTGGGTTAGAGTGTGTCACTGTGTGTGTGTGTCAGTGTGTATCACTGTGTGTGTGTCAGTGTGTATCACTGTGTGTGTGTGTGTGCCAGTGCGTATCACTGTGTGTGTCAGTGTGTGTCACTGTGTGTGTGTGTCAGTGTGTATCACTGTGTGTGTGTGTGTGTCAGTGTGTATCACTGTGTGTGTGTGTCAGTGTGTATCACTGCGTGTGTGAGGGACAGTGTCACTGTATGTGTGTGTGTGTGTGTCAGTGTGTATCACTGTGTGTGTGTCAGTGTGTGTCACTGTGTGTATGTGTCAGTGTGTATCACTGTGTGTGTGTGTGTCAGTGTGTATCACTGCGTGTGTGGGTCAGTGTGTGTCACTGTGTGTGTGTCAGTGTGTATCACTGTGTGTGTGTGTGTCAGTGTGTATCACTATGTGTGTGGGTCAGTGTGTTTCACTGTGTGTGTGTCAGTGTGTATCTCTGGGTGTGTGTGTGTGTGTGGGTTAGTGTGTTTCACTGTGTGTGTGTCAGTGTGTATCACTGTGTGTGTGTGTGTCAGTGTGTATCACTGTGTGTGTGTGTCAGTGTGTATCACTTTGTGTGTGTGTCAGCATGTATCACTGTGTGTGTGTGGGTCAGTGTGTGTCACTGTGTGTGTGTGGGTCAGTGTGTCTCACTGTGTGTGTATGTGTCAGTGTGTATCACTGTGTGTGTGTGTGTGTCTCAGTGTGTATCACTGTGTGTGTGTCACTGAGTGTGTGTGTGTCAGTGTGTATCACTGTGTGTGTGAGTGTGTGTGTCAGTGTGCATCACTGTGTGTGTCAGTGTGCATCACTGTGTGTGTGTATGGTTCAGTGTGTATCACTGAGTGTGTGTGTGTCAGTGTGTATCACTGTGTGTGTGTCACTGTGTGTCACTGAGTGTGTGTGTCAGTGTGTATCACTGTGTGTCACTGAGTGTGTGTGTGTCAGTGTGTATCACTGTGTGTGTGTGTCAGTGTGTATCACTGTGTGTGTGGGTCAGTGTGTGTCACTGTGTGTGTGTGTGTGTGTGTCATTGTGTATCACTGGGCGTGTGTGTGTGTGTCAGTGTGTATCACTGTGTGTGTGTGTGTGTGTCAGTGTGTATCACTGCGTGTGTGTGTGTGTCAGTGTGTATCACTGCGTGTGTGTGTGTGTGTCAGTGTGTATCACTGCGTGTGTGAGCGACAGTGTCACTGTGTGTGTGTGTGTCAGTGTGCATCAATGTGTGTGTGTCACTTTGTGTGTGAGTGTGCGTGTCAGTGTGCATCACTGTGTGTGTGTGTGTGTCGGTCAGTGTGTATCACTGTGCGTGTGTGTGTGTCAGTGCGTGTCACTGTGTGTGTCAGTGTGTATCACTGTGTGTGTGTGTGTGTGTGTGTCAGTGTGTATCAATGTGTGTGTGTAACTTTGTGTGTGAGTGTGTGTGTCAGTGTGCATCACTGTGTGTGTGTGTGTGTGTCAGTGTGTATCAATGTGTGTGTGTAACTTTGTGTGTGTGTGTGTCGGTCAGTGTGTATCACTGTGCGTGTGTGTGTGTCAGTGCGTGTCACTGTGTGTGTCAGTGTGTATCACTGTGTGTGTGTGTGTGTGTGTGTCAGTGTGTATCACTGCGTGTGTGAGCGACAGTGTAACTGTGTGTGTGTGTGTGTGTCAGTGTGTATCAATGTGTGTGTGTAACTTTGTGTGTGAGTGTGTGTGTCAGTGTGCATCACTGTGTGTGTGTGTGTGGGTCAGTGTGTGTCAATGTGTGTGTCAGTATGTATCACTGTGTGTGTGTCAGTGTGTATCACTGTGTGTGTCACTGGGTGTGTGTGTGTGTGTGTCAGTGTGTATCACTGTGTGTGTGTGTGTGTGTCAGTGTGTATCACTGTGTGTGTGTGTATGTGTCAATGTGTATCACTGTGTGTGTGTCAATGTGTATCACTGTGTGTGTGTCAGTGTGTATCACTGTGTGTGTGTGTGTGTGCCAGTGCGTATCACTGTGTGTGTCAGTGTGTACACTGTGTGTGCGTGTGTCAGTGTGTATCACTGTGTGTGTGTGTGTGTCAGTGTGTATCACTGTGTGTGTGTGTGTGTGTGTGTGTGTGTGTGTGTGTGTGTGTGTGTGTGTGTGTCAATGTGTATCACTGTGTGTGTGTGTGGGTCAGTGTGTATCACTGTGTGTGTGTGTGTCAGTGTGTATCACTGCGTGTGAGGGACAGTGTCACTGTGTGTGTGTGTGTGTGTGTGTGTCAGTGTGTATCACTGTGTGTGTGTCACTGTGTGTGTGTGTCAGTGTGTATCACTGTGTGTTTGTGTGTGTGTCAGTGTGTATCACTGTGTGTGTGGGTCAGTGTGTGTCACTGTGTGTGTGTCAGTGTGTATCACTGTGTGTGTGTGTGTGTCAGTGTGTATCACTGTGTGTGTGTGTATCAGTGTGTATCACTGTGTGTGTGGGTCAGTGTGTGTCACTGTGTGTGTGTCAGTGTGTATCACTGTGTGTGTGTCAGTGTGTATCACTGTGTGTGTGTGTGTGTGTGTGTGTGTGTGCCAGTGCGTATCACTGTGTGTGTCAGTGTGTGTCACTGTGTGTGTGTGTCAGTGTGTATCACTGTGTGTGTGTGTGGGTCAGTGTGTATCACTGTGTGTGTGTGTGTGTCAGGGTGTATCACTGCGTGTGTGAGGGACAGTGTCACTGTGTGTGTGTGTGTGTCAGTGTGTATCACTGTGTGTGTGTCAGTGTGTGTCACTGTGTGTGTGTGTCAGTGTGTATCACTGTGTGTGTGTGTCAGTGTGTATCACTGTGTGTGTGGGTCAGTGTGTGTCACTGTGTGTGTGTCAGTGTGTATCACTGTGTGTGTGTATGTGTGTGTCAGTGTGTATCACTGTGTGTGTGTGTGTCAGTGTGTATCACTATGTGTGTGGGTCAGTGTGTTTCACTGTGTGTGTGTCAGTGTGTATCACTGTGTGTGTGTGTGTGTGGGTTAGTGTGTGTCACTGTGTGTGTGTCTTTGTGTATCACTGTGTGTGTGTGTCAGTGTGTATCACTGTGTGTGTGTGTGTCAGCGTGTATCACTGTGTGTGTGTGGGTCAGTGTGTGTCACTTTGTGTGTATGTGTAAGTGTGTATCACTGTGTGTGTGTGTGTCAGTGTGTATCACTGTGTGTGCGTCAGTGTGTGTCACTGTGTGTGTGTCAGTGTGTATCACTGTGTGTGTGTGTATCAGTGTGTATCACTATGTGTGTGGGTCAGTGTGTGTCACTGTGTATGTGTCAGTGTGTATCACTGTGTGTGTGTCAGTGTGTATCACTGTGTGTGTGTGTGTGTGTGTGCCAGTGCGTATCACTGTGTGTGTCAGTGTGTGTCACTGTGTGTGTGTGTCAGTGTGTATCACTGTGTGTGTGTGTGGTTCAGTGTGTATCACTGTGTGTGTGTGTGTCAGGGTGTATCACTGCGTGTGTGAGGGACAGTGTCACTGTGTGTGTGTGTGTGTGTGTCAGTGTGTATCACTGTGTGTGTGTCAGTGTGTGTCACTGTGTGTGTGTGTGTGTGTCAGTGTGTATCACTGTGTGTGTGTATGTGTGTGTCAGTGTGTATCACTGTGTGTGTGTGTGTCAGTGTGTATCACAATGTGTGTGGGTCAGTGTGTTTCACTGTGTGTGTGTCAGTGTGTATCACTGTGTGTGTGTGTCAGCGTGTATCACTGTGTGTGTGTGGGTTAGTGTGTGTCACTGTGTGTGTGTCAGTGTGTATCACTGTGTGTGTGTGTCAGTGTGTTTCACTGTGTGTGTGTGTGTCAGCGTATATCACTGTGTGTGTGTGGGTCAGTGTGTGTCACTTTGTGTGTATGTGTAAGTGTGTATCACTGTGTGTGTGTGTGTGTGTCAGTGTGTATCACTGTGCGTGTGTCAGTGTGTGTCACGGTGTGTGTGTCAGTGTGTATCACTGTGTGTGTGGATCAGTGTGTATCACTGTGTCTATGTGGGTCAGTGTGTATCACTGTGTGCGTGTCAACGTGTGTGTGTGGGTCAGTTTTTTTGTCACTGTGTTTCTGTGGGTCAGTGTGCATCACTGTGTGTGTGTGTGTGGGTGTGTTTAGGTGTGCAACAGTGTGTGTGTGTTGTTCAGTGTGTATCACTGTGTGTGTGTGGGTCAGTGTGTATCACTGTGTGTGTGTGTGGGTCAGTGTGTATCACTGTGTGTGTGTGTTGTTCAGTCTGTATCACTGTGTGTGTGTGGGTCAGTGTGTATCACTATGTGTGTGTGTGGGTCACTGTGTATCACTGTGTGTCAGTGTGTATCACTTTGTGTGTGTCAGTGTGCATCACTGTGTGTGTGTGTCAGTGTGTATCACTGTGTGTGTGTCAGTGTGTATCACTGTGTGTGTGTGTGTGTGTGGGTCAGTGTGTATCACTGTGTGTGTGTGTTGTTCAGTCTATATCACTGTGTGTGTGGGTCAGTGTGTATCACTGTGTGTGTGTGTGTGTGGGTCACTGTGTATCACTGTGTGTCAGTGTGCTTCACTGTGTGTGTGTGTGTGTCAGTGTGTATCACTGTGTTTGTGTGGGTCAGTGTTGCATCACTGTTTGTGTGTGTGTGTGTGTAGCTGTGTATAAGTGTGTGTTTGTGTGTGTCAGTGTGTATCACTGTGTGTATCACTGTGTGTGTGTCACTGAGTGTGTGTGTGTCAGTGTGTATCACTGTGTGTGTGTGTCAGTGTGTATCACTGTGTGTGTCAGTGTGTGTGTCAGTGTGCATCACTGTGTGTGTGTCAATGTGTATCACTGTGTGTGTCAGTGTGTATCACTGTGTGTGTGTGTGTGTGTGCCAGTGCGTATCACTGTGTGTGTCAGTGTGAATCACTGTGTGTGTGTGTCAGTGTGTATCACTGTGTGTGTGTGTGTGTCAGTGTGTATCACTGTGTGTGTGTGTATGTGTCAATGTGTATCACTGTGTGTGTGTCAGTGTGTATCACTGTGTGTGTGTGTATGTGTCAATGTGTATCACTGTGTGTGTGTCAATGTGTATCACTGTGTGTGTGTCAGTGTGTATCACTGTGTGTGTGTCAGTGTGTATCACTGTGTGTGTGTGTGTGTGTGTGTGTGTGCCAGTGCGTATCACTGTGTGTGTCAGTGTGTATCACTGTGTGTGTGTGTCAGTGTGTATCACTGTGTGTGTGTGTGGGTCAGTGTGTATCACTGTGTGTGTGTGTGTCAGTGTGTATCACTGCGTGTGTGAGGGACAGTGTCACTGTGTGTGTGTGTGTGTGAGTGTGTATCACTGTTTGTGTGTCAGTGTGTGTCACTGTGTGTGTGTGTCAGTGTGTATCACTGTGTGTGTGTGTCAGTGTGTGTGTGCCTGTGTAACAGGCTGGAGAAGTGGCTGAATGGGGCCTCCTCCTGTTCCTGTGTAACAGACTGGAGAAGGGGCTGAATGGGGCCTCCTCCTGTTCCTGTGCAACAGACTGGGGAAGGGGCTGAATAGCCTCCTCCTGTTCCTGTGTAACAGGCTGGAGAAGGGGCTGAATGGCCTCCTCCTGTTCCTGTGTAACAGGCTGGAGAAGGGGCTGAATGGCCTCCTCCTGTTCCTGTGTAACAGGCTGGAGAAGGGGCTGAATGGCCTCCTCCTGTTCCTGTGTAACAGGCTGGAGAAGGGGCTGAATGGCCTCCTCCTGTTCCTGTGTAACAGCCTGGAGAAGGGGCTGAATGGGGCCTCCTCCTGTTCCTGTGTAACAGGCTGGAGAAGTGGCTGAATGGGGCCTCCTCCTGTTCCTGTGTAACAGACTGGAGAAGGGGCTGAATAGCCTCCTCCTGTTCCTGTGCAACAGACTGGGGAAGGGGCTGAATAGCCTACTCCTCTTCCTGTGTAACAGGCTGGAGAAGGGGCTGAATGGCCTCCTCCTGTTCCTGTGTAACTGGCTGGAGAAGGGGCTGAATGGCCTCCTCCTGTTCCTGTGTAACAGGCTGGAGAAGGGGCTGAATGGGGCCCCCTCCTGTTCCTATGTAACAGGCTGGAGAAGGGGCTGAATGGCCTCCTCCTGTTCCTGTGTAACAGGCTGGAGAAGGGGCTGAATGGCCTCCTCCTGTTCCTGTGTAACAGGCTGGAGAAGGGGATGAACATAGAACAGAGAACATAGAACATTACAGCGCAGTACAGGCCTTTCAGCCCTCGATGTTGCGCCGACCAGTGAAACCAATCTAAAGCCCCTCTAATCTACACTATTCCAATATCATCCATATGTTTATCCAATAACCACTTGAATGGTCTTAATGTTGACGAGTCCACTACTGCTGCCGGCAGTGCATTCCACGCCCTTACTACTCTCTGAGTAAAGAACCTACCTCTAACATCTGTCCTATATCTCTCACCCCTCAATTTAAAGCTATGTCCCCTCGTGTTAGCCATCACCATCCAAGGAAAAAGGCTCTCACTATCCACCCTATCTAATCCTCTGATCATCTTGTATGCCTGTATTAAGTCACCTCTTAACCTTCTTCTCTCTGACGAAAACAGCCTCAAGTCCCTCAGCCTTTCCTCATAAGACCTTCCCACCATACCAGGCAACATCCCAGTAAATCTCCTCTGCACCCTTCCCAACGCTTCCACATCTTTCTTATAATGCTGGGGGAGAGGGGTTTCTGAATGACAGTGTGAGGGAGCTGGATTAACATCAGTACAGATACAGTCAGTAACAAAGGGTGCTGGGGGAGACGGGTGACTGAGTGACAGTGTGAGAGAGCTGGATTAACATCAGTACAGATACAGTCAATAACACAGGGTGCTGGGGGAGAGGGGTTACTGAGTGAGAGTGTGAGGGAGCTGGATTAACATCAGTACAGATACAGTCAGTAACACAGGGTGCTGGGGGAGAGGGGTTACTGAGTGACAGTGTGTGGGAGCTGGATTAACATCAGTACAGATACAGTCAGTAACACAGGGTGCTGGGGGGAGAGGGGTTACTGAGTGACAGTGTGAGGGAGCTGGATTAATATCAGGAGAGACACAGTCAGTAACACAGGGTGCTGGGGGTGAGGGGTTACTGAGTGACAGTGTGAGGGAGCTGGATTAACATCAGTACAGATACAGTCAGTAACACAGGGTGCTGGGGGGAGAGGGGGTACTGAGTGACAGTGTGAGGGAGCTGGATTAACATCAGTACAGATACAGTCAGTAACACAGGGTGCTGGGGGGAGAGGGGTTACTGAGTGACAGTGTGAGGGAACTGGATTAACATGAGAACATAGAACTGTACAGCACAGAACAGGCCCTTCGGCCCACAACGTTGTGCCGAGCTTTATCTGAAACCAAGATCAAGCTATCCCACTCCCTATCATCCTGGTGTGCTCCAGTGCCTATCCAATAACCGCTTAAATATTCCTAAAGTGTCTGACTCCACTATCACTGCAGGCAGTCCATTCCACACCCCAACCACTCTCTGCATAAAGAACCTACCTCTGATATCCTTCCTGTATCTGCCACCACGAACCCTATAGTTATGCCCCCTTGTAATAGCTCCATCCACCCGAGGAAATAGGCTTTGAACGTTCACTCTATCTATCCCCTTCATCATTTTATAAACCTCGATTAAGTCTCCCCTCAGCCTCCTCCGCTCCAGAGAGAACAGCCCTAGCTCCCTCAACCATTCCTCATAAGACCTACCCTCCAAACCAGGCAGCATCCTGGTAAATCTCCTCTGCACTCTTTCCAGCGCTTCCACATCCTTCTTATAGTGAGGTGACCAGAACTGCACACAATATTCCAAATGTGGTCTCACCAAGGTCCTGTACAGTTGCAGCATAACCCCACGGCTCTTAAACTCCAACCCCCTGTTAATAAAAGCTAACACACTATAGGCCTTCTTCACAGCTCTATCCACTTGAGTGGCAACCTTTAGAGATCTGTGGATATGAACCCCAAGATCTCTCTGTTCCTCCACAGTCTTCAGAACCCTACCTTTGACCCTGTAATCCACATTTAAATTAGTCCTACCAAAATGAATCACCTCACATTTATCAGGGTTAAACTCCATTTGCCATTTTTCAGCCCAGCTTTGCATCCTATCTATGTCTCTTTGCAGCCTACAACGGCCCTCCACGTCATCCACTACTCCACCAATCTTGGTGTCATCAGCAAATTTATTGATCCACCCTTCAGCCCCCTCCTCTAGGTCATTAATAAAAATCACAAAGAGCAGAGGACCAAGCACTGATCCCTGCGGCACTCCGCTAGCAACCTGCCTCCAATCCGAAAATTTTCCATCCACCACCACCCTCTGTCTTCAATCAGACAGCCAGTTACCTATCCAATCGGCCAACTTTCCCTCTATCCCACACCTCCTCACTTTCATCATAAACCGACCATGGGGGACCTTATCAAACGCCTTACTAAAATCCATGTATATGACATCAACTGCCCTACCTTCATCAACACACTTAGTTACCTCCTCAAAAAATTCGATCAAATTTGTGAGGCACGACTTGCCCTTCACGAATCCGTGCTGACTATCCCGGATTAGTCCGCATCTTTCTAAATGGTCGTAAATCCCATCTCTAAGGACCTTTTCCATCAATTTACCAACCACCGAAGTAAGACTAACCGGTCTATAATTACCAGGGTCATTTCTATTCCCTTTCTTAAACAGAGGAACAACATTCGCCATTCTCCAGTCCTCTGGCACCATCCCTGTGGACAGCGAGGACCCAAAGATCAAAGCCAAAGGCTCTGCAATTTCATCCCTTGCCTCCCAAAGAATCCTAGGATACATTTCATCAGGCCCAGGGGACTTATCGACCTTCAGTTTATTCAAAACTGCCAATACATCCTCCCACCGAACATCTATTGCCTCCAGCCTATTAGCCTGTACCAACTTCTCTTCCTCAAAAACATGGCCCCTCTCCTTGGTGAACACTGAAGAAAAGTATTCATTCATCACCTCGCCTATCTCTACTGACTCCATACACAAGTTCCCACTACTGTCCTTGACCGGCCCTAACCTCACCCTGGTCATTCTTTTATTCCTCACATAAGAGTAAAAAGCCTTGGGGTTTTCCTTGATCCGACCCACCAAGGACTTCTCGTGTCCCCTCCTAGCTCTCCTAAGCCCCTTTTCCAGCTCATTCCTTGCTAACTTGTAACCCTCAATCGAGCCATCTGAACCTTGTTTCCTCATCCCTACATAAGCTTCCCTCTTCCTTTTCACAAGACATTCCACCTCTTTTGTGAACCATGGTTCCCTCACTCGGCCATTTCCTCCCTGCCTGACAGGGACATACCTATCAAGGACATCCAGTATATGTTCCTTGAAAAAGTTCCACTTTTCATGAGTTCCTTTCTCTGACAGTTTCTGTTCCCAACTTATGCCCCCTAATTATTCCCTTATCGCATCATAATTACCTCTCCCCCAATTGTAAACCTTGCCCTGCCGTACGGCCCTATCCCTCTCCATTGCAATAACAAAAGACACCGAATTGTGGTCATTATCTCCAAAGTGCTCTCCCACAACCAAATCTAACACTTGGCCCGGTTCATTTCCCAGTACCAAATCCAATGTGGCCTCACCTCTTGTCGGCCTATCCACATATTGTGTCAGGAAACCCTCCTGCACACACTGCACAAAAACTGCCCCATCCGAACTATTTGACCTACAAAGGTTCCAATCAATATTTGGAAAGTTAAAGTCCTCCATGACAACTACCCTGTGACCCCCACACCTATCCATAATCTGCTTAGCAATTTCTTCCGCCACATCGCTATTACTATTTGGGGGCCTATAGTAAACTCCTAACAATGTGACCGCTCCTTTCCTATTTCTAACCTCAGCCCATATTACCTCAGTGTGCAGATCCCCCTCGAAGTGCCTTTCCGCAGCCCTTAAACTATTAGAACAGATACAGTAGTAACACAGGGTGCTGGGGGAGAGAGGTTACTGAGTGACAGTGTGAGGGAGCTGGATTAACATCAGGAGTGATACAGTCAGTAACACAGTGTGCTGGGGGAGAGAGGTTACTGAGTGAGAGTGTGAGGGAACTGGATTAATATCAGTACAGATACAGTCAGTAACACAGTGTGCTGGGGAATAGGGGTTACAGAGTGACAGTCTGAGGGTGCTGGAATAACATCAGTACAGATACAGTCAGTAACACAGGGTGCTGGGGGGAGAGGGGTTCCTGAGTGACAGTGTGAGGGAGCTGGATTAACATCAGTACAGATACAGTCAGTAACATAGGGTGCTGGGGGGAGAGGGGTTACTGAGTGACAGTGTGAGGGAGCTGGATTAACATCAGTAGAGATACAGTCAGTAACACAGGGTGCTGGGGGAGAGGTGTTACTGAGTGACAGGAGAGGGAGCTGGATTAGCATCAGTAGAGATACAGTCAGTAACACAGGGTGCTGGGGGAGAGGGGTTCCTGAGTGACAGTGTGAGGGAGCTGGATTAACATCAGTAGAGATACAGTCAGTAACACAGGGAGCTGGGGGAGAGGGGTTACTTTGTGACAGTGTGAGGGAGCTGGATTAACATCAGTACAGATACAGTCAGTAAGACAGGGTGCTGGGGGAGAGGGGTTACTGAGTGACAGTGTGAGGGAGCTGGATTAACATCAGTACAGATACAGTCAGTAACACAGGGTGCTGGGGGAGAGGGGTTACTGAGTGACAGTGTGAGGGAGCTGGATTAACATCAGTACAGATACAGTCAGTAACACAGTGTGCTGGGGGAGAGAGGTTACTGAATGAGAGTGTGAGGGAGCTGGAATAACATCAGTACAGATACAGTCAGTAACACAGGGTGCTGGGGGAGAGGGGTTACTGAGTGACAGTGTGAGGGAGCTGGATTTACATCAGTACAGATACAGTCAGTAACACATGTGCTGGGGGAGAGAGGTTACTAAATGAGAGTGTGAGGGAGCTGGAATAACATCAGTACAGATACAGTCAGTAACACAGGGTGCTGGGGGAGAGGGGTTACTGAGAGACAGTGTGAGGGAGCTGGATTAACATCAGTACAGATACAGTCAGTAACACAGGGTGCTGGGGGAGAGGGGTTACTGAGTGACAGTGTGAGAGAGCTGGATTAACATCAGTAGAGATACAGTCAGTAACACAGGGAGCTGGGGGAGAGGGGTTACTGAGTGACAGTGTGAGGGAGCTGGATTAACATCAGTACCGATACAGTCAGTAACACAGGGAGCTGGGGGAGAGGGGTTACTGAGTGATAGTGTGAGGGAGCTGGATTAACATCAGTACAGATACAGTCAGTAACACAGGGTGCTGGGGAGAGGGGTTACTGAGTGACAGTGTGAGGGAGCTGGATTTACATCAGTACAGATACAGTCAGTAACACAGTGTGCTGGGGGAGAGAGGTTACTGAATGAGAGTGTGAGGGAGCTGGATTTACATCAGTACAGATACAGTCAGTAACACAGTGTGCTGGGGGAGAGAGGTTACTGAATGAGAATGTGAGGGAGCTGGATTAACATCAGTACAGATACAGTCAGTAACACAGGGTGCTGGGGGAGAGGGGTTACTGAGTGACAGTGTGAGGGAACTGGATTAACATCAGTGGAGATACAGTCAGTAACACAGGGTGCTGGGGGAGAGGGGTTACTGAGTGACTGTGTGAGGGAGCTGGATTAACATCAGTAGAGATACAGTCAGTAACACAGGGTGCTGGGGGAGAGGGGTTACTGAGTGACAGTGTGAGGGAGCTGGATTAACATCAGTACAGATACAGTCAGTAAGAAAGGGTGCTGGGGGAGAGGGGTTACTGAGTGACAGTGTGAGGGAGCTGGATTAACATCAGTAGAGATACAGTCAGTAACACAGGGTGCTGGGGGAGAGGGGTTACTGAGTGACAGTGTGAGGGAGCTGGATTATCATCAGTACAGATACAGTCAGTAACACAGGGTGCTGGGGGAGACGGGTTACTGAGTGACAGTGTGAGGGAGCTGGATTAACATCAGTCTAGATACAGTCAGTAACACAGGGTGCTGGGGTGAGAGGGGTTACAGAGTGACAGTGTGAGGGGGCTGGATTAACACCTGGACAGATACAGTCAGTAACACAGGGTGCTGGGGGAGAGGGGTTACTGAGTGACAGTGTGAGGAAGCTGGATTAACATCAGTACAGATACAGTCAGAAACACAGGGTGCTGGGGGAGAGGGGTGACTGAGTGACAGTGTGAGGGAGCTGGATTTACATCAGTACAGATACAGTCAGTAACACAGTGTGCTGGGGGAGAGAGGTTACTGAATGAGAGTGTGAGGGAGCTGGATTAACATCAATACAGATACAGTCAGTAACACAGGGTGCTGGGGGAGAGGGGTTACTGAGTGACAGTGTCGGGGAGCTGGATTAACATCAGTACAGATACAGTCAGTAACACAG
Source organism: Mustelus asterias (assembly GCF_964213995.1). Classification (NCBI taxonomy): domain Eukaryota; kingdom Metazoa; phylum Chordata; class Chondrichthyes; order Carcharhiniformes; family Triakidae; genus Mustelus; species Mustelus asterias. The sequence continues at coordinate 79,255 of NW_027590909.1, forward strand.
GGTGCTGGGGGAGTGGGGTTACTGAGTGACAGTGTGAGAGAGCTGGATTAACATCAGTACAGATACAGTCAGTAACACAGGATGCTGGGGGAGAGAGGTTACTGAGTGACAGTGTGAGGGAGCTGGATTAACATCAGTAGAGATACAGTCAGTAACACAGGGTGCTGGGGGAGAGAGGTTACTGAGTGACAGTGTGAGGGAGCTGGATTAACATCAGTAGAGATACAGTCAGTAACACAGTGTGCTGGGGGAGAGGGGTTACAGAGTGACAGTCTGAGGTTGCTGGATTAACATCAGTACAGATACAGTCAGGAACACAGGATGCTGGGGGGAGAGGGGTTCCTGAGTGACAGTGTGAGGGAGCTGGATTAACATCAGTACAGATACAGTCAGTAACATAGGGTGCTGGGGGGAGAGGGGTTACTGAGTAACTGTGTGAGGGAGCTGGATTAATATCAGTACAGATTCAGTCAGTTACACAGGGTGCTGCGGGGAGAGGGGTTAATGAGTGACAGTGTGAGGGAGCTGGATTAACATCAGTAGAGATACAGTCAGTAACACAGGGTGCTGGGGGAGAGGTGTTACTGAGTGACAGGAGAGGGAGCTGGATTAGCATCAGTCGAGATACAGTCAGTAACACAGGGTGCTGGGGGAGAGGGGTTACTGAGTGACAGTGTGAGGGAGCTGGATTAACATCAGTAGAGATACAGTCAGTAACACAGGGTGCTGGGGGAGAGGGGTTACTGAGTGACAGTGTGAGGGAGCAGGATTAACATCAGTACAGATACAGTCAGTAACACAGTGTGCTGGGGGAGAGAGGTTACTGAATGAGAGTGTGAGGGAGCTGGATTTACAGCAGTACAGATACAGTCAGTAACACAGTGTGCTGCGGGAGAGAGGTTACTGAATGAGAGTGTGAGGGAGCTGGATTAACATCAGTACAGATACAGTCAGTAACACAGGGTGCAGGGGGAGAGGGGTTACTGAGTGACAGTGTGAGGGAGCAGGATTAACATCAGTACAGATACAGTCAGTAACACAGGGTGCTGGGGGAGAGGGGTTATTGAGCGACAGTGTGAGGGAACTGGATTAACATCAGTGGAGATACAGTCAGTAACATAGGGTGCTGGGGGAGAGGGGTTACTGAGTGACAGTGTGAGGGAACGGGATTAACATCAGTACAGATACAGTCAGTAAGAAAGGGTGCTGGGGGAGAGGGTTTATTGAGTGACAGGAGAGGGAGCTGGATTAGCATCAGTAGAGATACAGTCAGTAACACAGGGTGCTGGGGGAGAGGGGTTACTGAGTGACAGTGTGAGGGAGCTGGATTATCATCAGTACAGACACAGTCAGTAACACAGGGTGCTGGGGGAGACGGGTTACTGAGTGACAGTGTGAGGGAGCTGGATTAACATCAGTACAGATACAGTCAGTAACACAGGGTGCTGGGGTGAGAGGGGTTACAGAGTGACAGTGTGAGGGAGCTGGATTAACACCTGTACAGATACAGTCAGTAACACATGGTGCTGGGGGAGAGGGGTTACTGAGTGACAGTGTGAGGGAGCTGGATTTACATCCGTACAGATACAGTCAGTAACACAGTGTGCTGGGGGAGAGAGGTTACTGAATGAGAGTGTGAGGGAGCTGGAATAACATCAGTACAGATACAGTCAGTAACACAGGGTGCTGGGGGAGAGGGGTTACTGAGTGACAGTGTGAGGGAGCTGGATTAACATCAGTACAGATAGAGTCAGTAACACAGGGTGCTGGGGGAGAGGGGTTACTGAGTGACAGTGTGAGGGAGCTGGATTAACATCAGTACAGATACAGTCAGTAACACAGGGTGCTGGGGGAGAGAGTTTACTGAGTGACAGTGTGAGGGAGCTGGATTAACATCAGTAGAGATACAGTCAGTAACACAGGGTGCTGGGGGAGAGGGGTTACTGAGTGACAGTGTGCGGGAGCTGGATTAACATCAGTAGAGATACAGTCAGTAACACAGGGTGCTGGGGGAGAGGGGTTACTGAGTGACAGTGTGAGGGAGCTGGATTAACATCAGTACAGATACAGTCAGTAACACAGTGTGCTCGGGGAGGAGGTTACTGAGTGAGAGTGTGAGGCAGCTGGATTAACATCAGTACAGATACAGTCAGTAAGACAGGGTGCTGGGGGGAGAGGGGTTCCTGAGTGACAGTGTGAGGGAGCTGGATTACCATCAGTACAGATATAGTCAGTAACATAGGGTGCTGGGGGGAGAGGGGTTACTGAGTGACTGTGTGAGGGAGCTGGATTAATATCAGTACAGATGCAGTCAGTTACACAGGGTGCTGCGGGGAGAGGGGTTACTGAGTGACAGTGTGAGGGAGCTGGATTAACATCAGTAGAGATACAGTCAGTAACACAGGGTGCTGGGGGAGAGGTGTTACTGAGTGACAGGAGAGGGAGCTGGATTAGCATCAGTAGAGATACAGTCAGTAACACAGGGTGCTGGGGGAGAGGGGTTCCTGAGTGACAGTGTGAGGGAGCTGGATTAACATCAGTAGAGATACAGTCAGTAACACAGGGAGCTGGGGGAGAGGGGTTACTGAGTGACAGTGTGAGGGAGCTGGATTAACATCAGTACAGATACAGTCAGTAACACAGGGTGCTGGGGGAGAGGGGTTACTGAGTGACAGTGTGAGGGAGCTGGATTTACGTCAGTACAGATACAGTCAGTAACACAGTGTGCTGGGGGAGAGAGGTTACTGAATGAGAGTGTGAGGGAGCTGGATTTACATCAGTACAGATACAGTCAGTAACACAGTGTGCTGGGGGAGAGAGGATACTGAATGAGAGTGTGAGGGAGCTGGATTAACATCAGTACAGATACAGTCAGTAACACAGGGTGCTGGGGGAGAGGGGTTACTGAGTGACAGTGTGAGGGAGCTGGATTAACATCAGTACAGATACAGTCAGTAACACAGGGTGCTGGGGGAGAGGGGTGACAGAGTGACAGTGTGAGAGAGCTGGATTAACATCAGTAGAGATACAGTCAGTAACACAGGGAGCTGGGGGAGAGGGGTTACTGAGTGAGAGTGTGAGGGAGCTGGATTAACATCAGTACAGATACAGTCAGTAACACAGTGAGCTGGGGGAGAAGGGTTACTGAGTGACAGTGTGAGGGAGCTGGATTAACATCAGTACAGATACAGTCAGTAACACAGGGTGCTGGGGGAGAGGGGTTACTGAGTGACAGTGTGAGGGAGCTGGATTTACATCAGTACAGATACAGTCATTAACACAGTGTGCTGGGGGAGAGAGGTTACTGAATGAGAGTGTGAGGGAGCTGGATTTACATCAGTACAGGTACAGTCAGTAACACAGTGTGCTGGGGGAGAGAGGTTACTGAATGAGAGTGTGAGGGAGCTGGATTAACATCATTACAGATACAGTCAGTAACACAGGGTGCTGGGGTGAGAGGGGTTACAGAGTGACAGTGTGAGGGAGCTGGATTAACACCTGTACAGATACAGTCAGTAACACATGGTGCTGGGGGAGAGGGGTTACTGAGTGACAGTGTGAGGGAGCTGGATTTACATCCGTACCGATACAGTCAGTAACACAGTGTGCTGGGGGAGAGAGGTTACTGAATGAGAGTGTGAGGGAGCTGGATTAACATCAGTACAGATACAGTCAGTAACACAGGGTGCTGGGGGAGTGGGGTTACTGAGTGACAGTGTGAGGGAGCTGGATTAACATCAGTACAGATACAGTCAGTAACACAGGGTGCTGGGGGAGAGAGGTTACTGAGTGACAGTGTGAGGGAGCTGGATTAACATCAGTACAGATAGAGTCAGTAACACAGGGTGCTGGGGGAGAGGGGTTACTGAGTGACAGTGTGAGGGAGCTGGATTAACATCAGTACAGATACAGTCAGTAACACAGGGTGCTGGGGGAGAGAAGTTACTGAGTGACAGTGTGAGGGAGCTGGATTAACATCACTAGAGATACAGTCAGTAACACAGGGTGTTGGGGGAGAGGGGTTACTGAGTGACAGTGTGCGGGAGCTGGATTAACATCAGTAGAGATACAGTCAGTAACACAGGGTGCTGGGGGAGAGGGGTTACTGAGTGACAGTGTGAGGGAGCTGGATTAACATCAGTACAGATACAGTCAGTAACACAGTGTGCTCGGGGAGAGAGGTTACTGAGTGAGAGTGTGAGGCAGCTGGATTAACATCAGTACAGATACAGTCAGTAACACAGGGTGCTGGGGGGAGAGGGGTTCCTGAGTGACAGTGTGAGGGAGCTGGATTAACATCAGTACAGATACAGTCAGTAACGTAGGGTGCTGGGGGGAGAGGGGTTACTGAGTGACTGTGTGAGGGAGCTGGATTAATATCTGTACAGATGCAGTCAGTTACACAGGGTGCTGCGGGGAGAGGGGTTACTGAGTGACAGTGTGAGGGAGCTGGATTAACATCAGTAGAGATACAGTCAGTAACACAGGGTGCTGGGGGAGAGGTGTTACTGCGTGACAGGAGAGGGAGCTGGATTAGCATCAGTAGAGATACAGTCAGTAACACAGGGTGCTGGGGGAGAGGGTTTACTGAGTGACAGTGTGAGGGAGCAGGATTAACATCAGTACAGATACAGTCAGTAACACAGTGTGCTGGGGGAGAGAGGTTACTGAATGAGAGTGTGAGGGAGCTGGATTTACAGCAGTACAGATACAGTCAGTAACACAGTGTGCTGCGGGAGAGAGGTTACTGAATGAGAGTGTGAGGGAGCTGGATTAACATCAGTACAGATACAGTCAGTAACACAGGGTGCAGGGGGAGAGGGGTTACTGAGTGACAGTGTGAGGGAGCAGGATTAACATCAGTACAGATACAGTCAGTAACACAGGGTGCTGGGGGAGAGGGGTTATTGAGCGACAGTGTGAGGGAACTGGATTAACATCAGTGGAGATACAGTCAGTAACATAGGGTGCTGGGGGAGAGGGGTTACTGAGTGACAGTGTGAGGGAACGGGATTAACATCAGTACAGATACAGTCAGTAAGAAAGGGTGCTGGGGGAGAGGGGTTATTGAGTGACAGGAGAGGGAGCTGGATTAGCATCAGTAGAGATACAGTCAGTAACACAGGGTGCTGGGGGAGAGGGGTTACTGAGTGACAGTGTGAGGGAGCTGGATTATCATCAGTACAGACACAGTCAGTAACACAGGGTGCTGGGGGAGACGGGTTACTGAGTGACAGTGTGAGGGAGCTGGATTAACATCAGTACAGATACAGTCAGTAACACAGGGTGCTGGGGGAGAGAGGTTACTGAGTGACAGTGTGAGGGAGCTGGATTAACATCAGTACAGATAGAGTCAGTAACACAGGGTGCTGGGGGAGAGGGGTTACTGAGTGACAGTGTGAGGGAGCTGGATTAACATCAGTACAGATACAGTCAGTAACACAGGGTGCTGGGGGAGAGAGGTTACTGAGTGACAGTGTGAGGGAGCTGGATTAACATCACTAGAGATACAGTCAGTAACACAGGGTGCTGGGGGAGAGGGGTTACTGAGTGACAGTGTGCGGGAGCTGGATTAACATCAGTAGAGATACAGTCAGTAACACAGGGTGCTGGGGGAGAGGGGTTACTGAGTGACAGTGTGAGGGAGCTGGATTAACATCAGTACAGATACAGTCAGTAACACAGTGTGCTCGGGGAGAGAGGTTACTGAGTGAGAGTGTGAGGCAGCTGGATTAACATCAGTACAGATACAGTCAGTAACACAGGGTGCTGGGGGGAGAGGGGTTCCTGAGTGACAGTGTGAGGGAGCTGGATTAACATCAGTACAGATACAGTCAGTAACGTAGGGTGCTGGGGGGAGAGGGGTTACTGAGTGACAGTGTGAGGGAGCTGGATTAATATCTGTACAGATGCAGTCAGTTACACAGGGTGCTGCGGGGAGAGGGGTTACTGAGTGACAGTGTGAGGGAGCTGGATTAACATCAGTAGAGATACAGTCAGTAACACAGGGTGCTGGGGGAGAGGTGTTACTGAGTGACAGGAGAGGGAGCTGGATTAGCATCAGTAGAGATACAGTCAGTAACACAGGGTGCTGGGGGAGAGGGGTTCCTGAGTGACAGTGTGAGGGAGCTGGATTAACATCAGTAGAGATACAGTCAGTAACACAGGGAGCTGGGGGAGAGGGGTTACTGAGTGACAGTGTGAGGGAGCTGGATTTACATCAGTACAGATACAGTCAGTAACACAGGGTGCTGGGGGAGAGGGGTTACTGAGTGACAGTGTGAGAGAGCTGGATTTACGTCAGTACAGATACAGTCAGTAACACAGTGTGCTGGGGGAGAGAGGTTACTGAATGAGAGTGTGAGGGAGCTGGATTTACATCAGTACAGATACAGTCAGTAACACAGTGTGCTGGGGGAGAGAGGATACTGAATGAGAGTGTGAGGGAGCTGGATTAACATCAGTACAGATACAGTCAGTAACACAGGGTGCTGGGGGAGAGGGGTTACAGAGTGACAGTGTGAGAGAGCTGGATTAACATCAGTAGAGATACAGTCAGTAACACAGGGAGCTGGGGGAGAGGGGTTACTGAGTTAGAGTGTGAGGGAGCTGGATTAACATCAGTACAGATACAGTCAGTAACACAGTGAGCTGGGGGAGAAGGGTTACTGAGTGACAGTGTGAGGGAGCTGGATTAACATCAGTACAGATACAGTCAGTAACACAGGGTGCTGGGGAGAGGGGTTACTGAGTTAGAGTGTGAGGGAGCTGGATTAACATCAGTACAGATACAGTCAGTAACACAGTGAGCTGGGGGAGAAGGGTTACTGAGTGACAGTGTGAGGGAGCTGGATTTACGTCAGTACAGATACAGTCAGTAACACAGTGTGCTGGGGGAGAGAGGTTACTGAATGAGAGTGTGAGGGAGCTGGATTTACATCAGTACAGATACAGTCAGTAACACAGGGTGCTGGGGGAGAGGGGTTACTGAGTGACAGTGTGAGGGAGCTGGATTAACATCAGTAGAGATACAGTCAGTAACACAGGGAGCTGGGGGAGAGGGGTTACTGAGTGACAGTGTGAGGGAGCTGGATTAACATCAGTACAGATACAGTCAGTAACACAGGGTGCTGGGGTGAGAGGGGTTACTGAGTGACAGTGTGAGGGATCTGGATTAACATCAGTACAGATACAGTCAGTAACACAGTGTGCTGGGGGAGAGAGGTTACTGAATGAGAGTGTGAGGGAGCTGGATTAACATCATTACAGATACAGTCAGTAACACAGGGTGCTGGGGGAGAGGGGTTACTGAGTGACAGTGTGAGGGATCTGGATTAACATCAGTACAGATACAGTCAGTAACACAGGGTGCTGGGGGAGAGGGGTTACTGAGTGACAGTATGAGGGAGCTGGATTAACATCAGTAGAGATACAGTCAGTAACACAGGGTGCTGGGGGAGAGGGGTTACTGAGTGACAGTGTGAGGGAGCTGGATTAACATCAGTACAGATACAGTCAGTAAGAAAGGGTGCTGGGGGAGAGGGGTTACTGAGTGACAGTGTGAGGGAGCTGGATTAACATCAGTACAGATACATTCAGTAACATAGGGTGCTGGGGGAGAGGGGTTACCGAGTGACAGTGTGAGGGAGCTGGATTAACATCAGTAGAGATACAGTCAGTAACACAGGGTTATGGGGGAGAGGGGTTACTGAGTGACAGTGTGAGGGAGCTGGATTTACATCAGTACAGATACAGTCAGTAACACAGGGTGCTGGGGGAGACGGGTTACTGAGTGACAGTGTGAGGGAGCTGGATTAACATCAGTACAGATACAGTCAGTAACACAGGGTGCTGGGGTGAGAGGGGTTACAGAGTGACAGTGTGAGGGAGCTGGATTAACACCTGTACAGATACAGTCAGTAACAGAGGGTGCTGGGGGAGAGGGGTTACTGAGTGACAGTGTGAGGGAGCTGGATTAACATCAGTACAGATACAGTCAGTAACACAGGGTGCTGGGGGAGAGGGGTTACTGAGTGACAGTGTGAGGGAGCTGGATTTACATCAGTACAGATACAGTCATTAACACAGGGTGCTGGGGGAGAGGGGTTTCTGAGTGACAGTGTGAGGGAGCTGGATTAACATCAGTACAGATACAGTCAGGAACACAGGGTGCTGGGGGAGAGGGGTTTCTGAGTGACAGTGTGAGGGAGCTGGATTAACATCAGTACAGATACAGTCAGTAACACAGGGTGCTGGGGGAGAGAGGTTACTGAGTGACAGTGTGAGGGAGCTGGATTAACATCAATAGAGATACAGTCAGTAACACAGGGTGCTGGGGGAGAGGGGTTACTGAGTGACAGTGTGAGGGAGCTGGATTAACATCAGTACAGATACAGTCAGTAACATAGGGTGCTGGGGGGAGAGGGGTTACTGAGTGACTGTGTGAGGGAGCTGGATTAACATCAGTACAGATACAGTCAGTAACACAGGGTGCTGGGGGGAGAGGGGTTCCTGAGTGACAGTGTGAGGGAGCTGGATTAACATCAGTACAGATACAGTCAGTAACATAGGGTGCTGGGGGGAGAGGAGTTACTGAGTGACTGTGTGAGGGAGCTGGATTAATATCAGTACAGATGCAGTCAGTTACACAGGGTGCTGCGGGGAGAGGGGTTACTGAGTGACAGTGTGAGGGAGCTGGATTAACATCAGTAGAGATACAGTCAGAAACACAGGGTGCTGGGGGAGAGGTGTTACTGAGTGACAGGAGAGGGAGCTGGATTAGCATCAGTAGAGATACAGTCAGTAACACAGGGTGCTGGGGGAGAGGGGTTCCTGAGTGACAGTGTGAGGGAGCTGGATTAACATCAGTAGAGATACAGTCAGTAACAGAGGGAGCTGGGGGAGAAGGGTTACTGAGTGACAGTGTGAGGGAGCTGGATTAACATCAGTACAGATACAGTCAGTAACACAGTGAGCTGGGGGAGAAGGGTTACTGAGTGACAGTGTGAGGGAGCTTGATTAACATCAGTACAGATACAGTCAGTAACACAGGGTGCTGGGGAGAGGGGTTACTGAGTGACAGTGTGAGGGAGCTGGATTTACATCAGTACAGATACAGTCAGTAACACAGTGTGCTGGGGGAGAGAGGTTACTGAATGAGAGTGTGAGGGAGCTGGATTTACATCATTACAGATACAGTCAGTAACACAGGGTGCTGGGGGAGAGGGGTTACTGAGTGACAGTGTGAGGGAGCTGGATTAACATCAGTACAGATACAGTCAGTAACACAGGGTGCTGGGGGAGAGGGGTTACTGAGTGACAGTGTGAGGGAACTGGATTAACATCAGTGGAGATACAGTCAGTAACACAGGGTGCTGGGGGAGAGGGGTTACTGAGTGACAGTGTGAGGGAGCTGGATTAACATCAGTAGAGATACAGTCAGTAACACAGGGTGCTGGGGGAGAGGGGTTACTGAGTGACAGTGTGAGGGAGCTGGATTAACATCAGTACAGATACAGTCAGTAACATAGTGAGCTGGGGGAGAAGGGTTACTGAGTGACAGTGTGAGGGAGCTGGATTAACATCAGTACAGATACAGTCAGTAACACAGTGTGCTGGGGGAGAGAGGTTACTGAATGAGAGTGTGAGGGAGCTGGATTTACATCAGTACAGATACAGTCAGTAACACAGTGTGCTGGGGGAGAGAGGTTACTGAATGAGAGTGTGAGGGAGCTGGATTAACATCATTACAGATACAGTCAGTAACACAGGGTGCTGGGGGAGAGGGGTTACTGAGTGACAGTGTGAGGGAGCTGGATTAACATCAGGACAGATACAGTCAGTAACATAGGGTGCTGGGGGAGAGGGGTTACTGAGTGACAGTGTGAGGGAACTGGATTAACATCAGTGGAGATACAGTCAGTAACACAGGGTGCTGGGGGAGAGGGGTTACTGAGTGGCAGTGTGAGGGAGCTGGATTAACATCAGTAGAGATACAGTCAGTAACACAGGGTGCTGGGGGAGAGGGGTTACTGAGTGACAGTGTGAGGGAGCTGGATTAACATCAGTACAGATACAGTCAGTACGAAAGGGTGCTGGGGGAGAGGGGTTACTGAGTGACAGTGTGAGGGAGCTGGATTAACATCAGTACAGATACAGTCAGTAACACAGGGTGCTGGGGGAGAGGGGTTACTGAGTGACAGTGTGAGGGAGCTGGATTTACATCAGTACAGATACAGTCAGTAACACAGGGTGCTGGGGGAGACGGGTTACTGAGTGACAGTGTGAGGGAGCTGGATTAACATCAGTACAGATACAGTCAGTAACACAGGGTGCTGGGGTGAGAGGGGTTACAGAGTGACAGTGTGAGGGAGCTGGATTAACACCTGTACAGATACAGTCAGTAACAGAGGGTGCTGGGGGAGAGGGGTTACTGAGTGACAGTGTGAGGGAGCTGGATTAACATCAGTACAGATACAGTCAGTAACACAGGGTGCTGGGGGAGAGGGGTTACTGAGTGACAGTGTGAGGGAGCTGGATTAACATCAGTACAGATACAGTCAGTAACACAGGGTGCTGGGGGAGAGGGGTTACTGAGTGACAGTGTGAGGGAGCTGGATTAACATCAATAGAGATACAGTCAGTAACACAGGGTGCTGGGGGAGAGGGGTTACTGAGTGACAGTGTGAGGGAGCTGGATTAACATCAGTACAGATACAGTCAGTAACATAGGGTGCTGGGGGGAGAGGGGTTACTGAGTGACTGTGTGAGGGAGCTGGATTAACATCAGTGGAGATACAGTCAGTAACACAGGGTGCTGGGGGAGAGGTGTTACTGAGTGACAGGAGAGGGAGCTGGATTAGCATCAGTAGAGATACAGTCAGTAACACAGGGTGCTGGGGGAGAGGGGTTCCTGAGTGACAGTGTGAGGGAGCTGGATTAACATCAGTGGAGATACAGTCAGTAACACAGGGTGCTGGGGGAGAGGGGTTACTGAGTGACAGTGTGAGGGAGCTGGATTAACATCAGTAGAGATACAGTCAGTAACACAGGCTGCTGGGGTGAGAGGGGTTACAGAGTGACAGTGTGAGGGAGCTGGATTAACACCTGTACTGATACAGTCAGTAACAGACGGTGCTGGGGGAGAGGGGTTACTGAGTTACAGTGTGAGGGAGCTGGATTAACATCAGTACAGATACAGTCAGTAACACAGGGTGCTGCGGGGAGAGGGGTTACTGAGTGACAGTGTGAGGGAGCTGGATTAACATCAGTAGAGATACAGTCAGTAACACAGGGAGCTGGGGGAGAGGTGTTACTGAGTGACAGGAGAGGGAGCTGGATTAGCATCAGTAGAGGTACAGTCAGTAACACAGGGTGCTGGGGAAGAGGGGTTCCTGAGTGACAGTGTGAGGGAGCTGGATTAACATCAGTAGAGATACAGTCAGTAACACAGGGAGCTGGGGGAGAGGGGTTACTGAGTGACAGTGTGAGGGAGCTGGATTAACATCAGTACAGATACAGTCAGTAACACAGGGTGCTGGGGGAGAGGGGTTACTGAGTGACAGTGTGAGGGAGCTGGATTTACGTCAGTACAGATACAGTCAGTAACACAGTGTGCTGGGGGAGAGAGGTTACTGAATGAGAGTGTGAGGGAGCTGGATTTACATCAGTACAGATACAGTCAGTAACACAGGGTGCTGGGGGAGAGGGGTTACTGAGTGACAGTGTGAGAGAGCTGGATTAACATCAGTAGAGATACAGTCAGTAACACAGGGAGCTGGGGGAGAGGGGTTACTGAGTGACAGTGTGAGGGACCTGGATTAACATCAGTACAGATACAGTCAGTAACACAGTGAGCTGGGGGGGAAGGGTTACTGAGTGACAGTGTGAGGGAGCTGGATTAACATCAGTACAGATACAGTCAGTAACACAGGGTGCTGGGGAGAGCGGTTACTGAATGACAGTGTGAGGGAGCTGGATTTACATCAGTACAGATACAGTCAGTAACACAGTGTGCTGGGGGAGAGAGGTTACTGAATGAGAGTGTGAGGGAGCTGGATTTGCATCAGTACAGATACAGTCAGTAACACAGTGTGCTGGGGGAGAGAGGTTACTGAATGAGAGTGTGAGGGAGCTGGATTAACATCATTACAGATACAGTCAGTAACACAGGGTGCTGGGGGAGAGGGGTTACTGAGTGACAGTGTGAGGGAGCTGGATTAACATCAGTACAGATACAGTCAGTAACACAGGGTGCTGGGGGAGAGGGGTTACTGAGTGACAGTGTGAGGGAACTGGATAAACATCAGTGGAGATACAGTCAGTAACACAGGGTGCTGGGGGAGAGGTGTTACTGAGTGACAGGAGAGGGAGCTGGATTAGCATCAGTAGAGATACAGTCAGTAACACAGGGTGCTGGGGGAGAGGGGTTCCTGAGTGACAGTGTGAGGGAGCTGGATTAACATCAGTAGAGATACAGTCAGTAACACAGGGAGCTGGGGGAGAGGGGTTACTGAGTGACAGCGTGAGGGAGCTGGATTAACATCAGTACAGATACAGTCAGTAACACAGGGTGCTGGGGGAGAGTGGTTACTGAGTGACAGTGTGAGGGAGCTGGATTTACGTCAGTACAGATACAGTCAGTAACACAGTGTGCTGGGGGAGAGAGGTTACTGAATGAGAGTGTGAGGGAGCTGGATTTACATCAGTACAGATATAGTCAGTAACACAGGGTGCTGGGGGAGAGGGGTTACTGAGTGACAGTGTGAGGGAGCTGGATTAACATCAGTACAGATACAGTCAGTAACACAGGGTGCTGGGGGAGAGGGGTTACAGAGTGACAGTGTGAGAGAGCTGGATTAACATCAGTAGAGATACAGTCAGTAACACAGGGAGCTGGGGGAGAGGGGTTACTGAGTGACAGTGTGAGGGAGCTGGATTAACATCAGTACAGATACAGTCAGTAACACAGTGAGCTGGGGGAGAAGGGTTACTGAGTGACAGTGTGAGGGAGCTGGATTAACATCAGTACAGATACAGTCAGTAACACAGGGTGCTGGGGAGAGGGGTTACTGAGTGACAGTGTGAGGGAGCTGGATTTACATCAGTACAGATACAGTCAGTAACACAGTGTGCTGGGGGAGAGAGGTTACTGAATGAGAGTGTGAGGGAGCTGGATTTACATCAGTACAGATACAGTCAGTAACACAGTGTGCTGGGGGAGAGAGGTTACTGAATGAGAGTGTGAGGGAGCTGGATTAACATCATTACAGATACAGTCAGTAACACAGGGTGCTGGGGGAGAGGGGTTACTGAGTGACAGTGTGAGGGAGCTGGATTAACATCAGTACAGATACAGTCAGTAACACAGGGTGCTGGGGGAGAGGGGTTACTGAGTGACAGTGTGAGGGAACTGGATTAACATCAGTGGAGATACAGTCAGTAACACAGGGTGCTGGGGGAGAGGGGTTGCTGAGTGACAGTGTGAGGGAGCTGGATTAACATCAGTAGAGATACAGTCAGTAACACAGGGTGCTGGGGGAGAGGGGTTACTGAGTGACAGTGTGAGGGAGCTGGATTAACATCAGTACAGATACAGTCAGTAAGAAAGAGTGCTGGGGGAGAGGGGTTACTGAGTGACAGTGTGAGGGAGCTGGATTAACATCAGTAGAGATACAGTCAGTAACACAGGGTGCTGGGGAGAGGGGTTACTGAGTGACAGTGTGAGGGAGCTGGATTTACATCAGTACAGATACAGTCAGTAACACAGTGTGCTGGGGGAGAGAGGTTACTGAATGAGAGTGTGAGGGAGCTGGATTTACATCAGTACAGATACAGTCAGTAACACAGTGTGCTGGGGGAGAGAGGTTACTGAATGAGAGTGTGAGGGAGCTGGATTAACATCATTACAGATACAGTCAGTAACACAGGGTGCTGGGGGAGAGGGGTTACTGAGTGACAGTGTGAGGGAGCTGGATTAACATCAGTACAGATACAATCAGTAACACAGGGTGCTGGGGGAGAGGGGTTACTGAGTGACAGTGTGAGGGAACTGGATTAACATCAGTGGAGATACAGTCAGTAACACAGGGTGCTGGGGGAGAGGTGTTACTGAGTGACAGGAGAGGGAGCTGGATTAGCATCAGTAGAGATACAGTCAGTAACACAGGGTGCTGGGGGAGAGGGGTTCCTGTGTGACAGTGTGAGGGAGCTGGATTAACATCAGTAGAGATACAGTCAGTAACACAGGGAGCTGGGGGAGAGGGGTTACTGAGTGACAGTGTGAGGGAGCTGGATTAACATCAGTACAGATACAGTCAGTAACACAGGGTGCTGGGGGAGAGGGGTTACTGAGTGACAGTGTGAGGGAGCTGGATTTACGTCAGTACAGATACAGTCAGTAACACAGTGTGCTGGGGGAGAGAGGTTACTGAATGAGAGTGTGAGGGAGCTGGATTTACATCAGTACAGATACAGTCAGTAACACAGGGTGCTGGGGGAGAGGGGTTACTGAGTGACAGTGTGAGGGAGCTGGATTAACATCAGTACAGATACAGTCAGTAACGTAGGGTGCTGGGGGGAGAGGGGTTACTGAGTGACTGTGTGAGGGAGCTGGATCAATATCAGTACAGATGCAGTCAGTTACACAGGGTGCTGCGGGGAGAGGGGTTACTGAGTGACAGTGTGAGGGAGCTGGATTAACATCAGTAGAGATACAGTCAGTAACACAGGGTGCTGGGGGAGAGGTGTTACTGAGTGACAGGAGAGGGAGCTGGATTAGCATCAGTAGAGATACAGTCAGTAACACAGGGTGCTGGGGGAGAGGGGTTCCTGAGTGACAGTGTGAGGGAGCTGGATTAACATCAGTAGAGATACAGTCAGTAACACAGGGAGCTGGGGGAGAGGGGTTACTGAGTGACAGTGTGAGGGAGCTGGATTAACATCAGTACAGATACAGTCAGTAACACAGGGTGCTGGGGGAGAGGGGTTACTGAGTGACAGTGTGAGAGAGCTGGATTCACGTCAGTACAGATACAGTCAGTAACACAGTGTGCTGGGGGAGAGAGGTTACTGAATGAGAGTGTGAGGGAGCTGGATTTACATCAGTACAGATACAGTCAGTAACACAGTGTGCTGGGGGAGAGAGGATACTGAATGAGAGTGTGAGGGAGCTGGATTAACATCAGTACAGATACAGTCAGTAACACAGGGTGCTGGGGGAGAGGGGTTACAGAGTGACAGTGTGAGAGAGCTGGATTAACATCAGTAGAGATACAGTCAGTAACACAGGGAGCTGGGGGAGAGGGGTTACTGAGTTAGAGTGTGAGGGAGCTGGATTAACATCAGTACAGATACAGTCAGTAACACAGTGAGCTGGGGGAGAAGGGTTACTGAGTGACAGTGTGAGGGAGCTGGATTAACATCAGTACAGATACAGTCAGTAACACAGGGTGCTGGGGAGAGGGGTTACTGAGTTAGAGTGTGAGGGAGCTGGATTAACATCAGTACAGATACAGTCAGTAACACAGTGAGCTGGGGGAGAAGGGTTACTGGGTGACAGTGTGAGGGAGCTGGATTTACGTCAGTACAGATACAGTCAGTAACACAGTGTGCTGGGGGAGAGAGGTTACTGAATGAGAGTGTGAGGGAGCTGGATTTACATCAGTACAGATACAGTCAGTAACACAGGGTGCTGGGGGAGAGGGGTTACTGAGTGACAGTGTGAGGGAGCTGGATTAACATCAGTAGAGATACAGTCAGTAACACAGGGAGCTGGGGGAGAGGGGTTACTGAGTGACAGTGTGAGGGAGCTGGATTAACATCAGTACAGATACAGTCAGTAACACAGGGTGCTTGGGTGAGAGGGGTTACTGAGTGACAGTGTGAGGGATCTGGATTAACATCAGTACAGATACAGTCAGTAACACAGTGTGCTGGGGGAGAGAGGTTACTGAATGAGAGTGTGAGGGAGCTGGATTAACATCATTACAGATACAGTCAGTAACACAGGGTGCTGGGGGAGAGGGGTTACTGAGTGACAGTGTGAGGGATCTGGATTAACATCAGTACAGATACAGTCAGTAACACAGGGTGCTGGGGGAGAGGGGTTACTGAGTGACAGTGTGAGGGAGCTGGATTAACATCAGTAGAGATACAGTCAGTAACACAGGGTGCTGGGGGAGAGGGGTTACTGAGTGACAGTGTGAGGGAGCTGGATTAACATCAGTACAGATACAGTCAGTAAGAAAGGGTGCTGGGGGAGAGGGGTTACTGAGTGACAGTGTGAGGGAGCTGGATTAACATCAGTACAGATACATTCAGTAACATAGGGTGCTGGGGGAGAGGGGTTACCGAGTGACAGTGTGAGGGAGCTGGATTAACATCAGTAGAGATACAGTCAGTAACACAGGGTTATGGGGGAGAGGGGTTACTGAGTGACAGTGTGAGGGAGCTGGATTTACATCAGTACAGATACAGTCAGTAACACAGTGTGCTGGGGGAGAGAGGATACTGAATGAGAGTGTGAGGGAGCTGGATTAACATCAGTACAGATACAGTCAGTAACACAGGGTGCTGGGGGAGAGGGGTTACAGAGTGACAGTGTGAGAGAGCTGGATTAACATCAGTAGAGATACAGTCAGTAACACAGGGAGCTGGGGGAGTGGGGTTACTGAGTTAGAGTGTGAGGGAGCTGGATTAACATCAGTACAGATACAGTCAGTAACACAGTGAGCTGGGGGAGAAGGGTTACTGAGTGACAGTGTGAGGGAGCTGGATTAACATCAGTACAGATACAGTCAGTAACACAGGGTGCTGGGGAGAGGGGTTACTGAGTTAGAGTGTGAGGGAGCTGGATTAACATCAGTACAGATACAGTCAGTAACACAGTGAGCTGGGGGAGAAGGGTTACTGGGTGACAGTGTGAGGGAGCTGGATTTACGTCAGTACAGATACAGTCAGTAACACAGTGTGCTGGGGGAGAGAGGTTACTGAATGAGAGTGTGAGGGAGCTGGATTTACATCAGTACAGATACAGTCAGTAACACAGGGTGCTGGGGGAGAGGGGTTACTGAGTGACAGTGTGAGGGAGCTGGATTAACATCAGTAGAGATACAGTCAGTAACACAGGGAGCTGGGGGAGAGGGGTTACTGAGTGACAGTGTGAGGGAGCTGGATTAACATCAGTACAGATACAGTCAGTAACACAGGGTGCTTGGGTGAGAGGGGTTACTGAGTGACAGTGTGAGGGATCTGGATTAACATCAGTACAGATACAGTCAGTAACACAGTGTGCTGGGGGAGAGAGGTTACTGAATGAGAGTGTGAGGGAGCTGGATTAACATCATTACAGATACAGTCAGTAACACAGGGTGCTGGGGGAGAGGGGTTACTGAGTGACAGTGTGAGGGAGCTGGATTAACATCAGTAGAGATACAGTCAGTAACACAGGCTGCTGGGGTGAGAGGGGTTACAGAGTGACAGTGTGAGGGAGCTGGATTAACACCTGTACTGATACAGTCAGTAACAGACGGTGCTGGGGGAGAGGGGTTACTGAGTTACAGTGTGAGGGAGCTGGATTAACATCAGTACAGATACAGTCAGTAACACAGGGTGCTGCGGGGAGAGGGGTTACTGAGTGACAGTGTGAGGGAGCTGGATTAACATCAGTAGAGATACAGTCAGTAACACAGGGAGCTGGGGGAGAGGTGTTACTGAGTGACAGGAGAGGGAGCTGGATTAGCATCAGTAGAGGTACAGTCAGTAACACAGGGTGCTGGGGAAGAGGGGTTCCTGAGTGACAGTGTGAGGGAGCTGGATTAACATCAGTAGAGATACAGTCAGTAACACAGGGAGCTGGGGGAGAGGGGTTACTGAGTGACAGTGTGAGGGAGCTGGATTAACATCAGTACAGATACAGTCAGTAACACAGGGTGCTGGGGGAGAGGGGTTACTGAGTGACAGTGTGAGGGAGCTGGATTTACGTCAGTACAGATACAGTCAGTAACACAGTGTGCTGGGGGAGAGAGGTTACTGAATGAGAGTGTGAGGGAGCTGGATTTACATCAGTACAGATACAGTCAGTAACACAGGGTGCTGGGGGAGAGGGGTTACTGAGTGACAGTGTGAGAGAGCTGGATTAACATCAGTAGAGATACAGTCAGTAACACAGGGAGCTGGGGGAGAGGGGTTACTGAGTGACAGTGTGAGGGACCTGGATTAACATCAGTACAGATACAGTCAGTAACACAGTGAGCTGGGGGGGAAGGGTTACTGAGTGACAGTGTGAGGGAGCTGGATTAACATCAGTACAGATACAGTCAGTAACACAGGGTGCTGGGGAGAGGGGTTACTGAATGACAGTGTGAGGGAGCTGGATTTACATCAGTACAGATACAGTCAGTAACACAGTGTGCTGGGGGAGAGAGGTTACTGAATGAGAGTGTGAGGGAGCTGGATTTGCATCAGTACAGATACAGTCAGTAACACAGTGTGCTGGGGGAGAGAGGTTACTGAATGAGAGTGTGAGGGAGCTGGATTAACATCATTACAGATACAGTCAGTAACACAGGGTGCTGGGGGAGAGGGGTTACTGAGTGACAGTGTGAGGGAGCTGGATTAACATCAGTACAGATACAGTCAGTAACACAGGGTGCTGGGGGAGAGGGGTTACTGAGTGACAGTGTGAGGGAACTGGATAAACATCAGTGGAGATACAGTCAGTAACACAGGGTGCTGGGGGAGAGGTGTTACTGAGTGACAGGAGAGGGAGCTGGATTAGCATCAGTAGAGATACAGTCAGTAACACAGGGTGCTGGGGGAGAGGGGTTCCTGAGTGACAGTGTGAGGGAGCTGGATTAACATCAGTAGAGATACAGTCAGTAACACAGGGAGCTGGGGGAGAGGGGTTACTGAGTGACAGCGTGAGGGAGCTGGATTAACATCAGTACAGATACAGTCAGTAACACAGGGTGCTGGGGGAGAGTGGTTACTGAGTGACAGTGTGAGGGAGCTGGATTTACGTCAGTACAGATACAGTCAGTAACACAGTGTGCTGGGGGAGAGAGGTTACTGAATGAGAGTGTGAGGGAGCTGGATTTACATCAGTACAGATATAGTCAGTAACACAGGGTGCTGGGGGAGAGGGGTTACTGAGTGACAGTGTGAGGGAGCTGGATTAACATCAGTACAGATACAGTCAGTAACACAGGGTGCTGGGGGAGAGGGGTTACAGAGTGACAGTGTGAGAGAGCTGGATTAACATCAGTAGAGATACAGTCAGTAACACAGGGAGCTGGGGGAGAGGGGTTACTGAGTGACAGTGTGAGGGAGCTGGATTAACATCAGTACAGATACAGTCAGTAACACAGTGAGCTGGGGGAGAAGGGTTACTGAGTGACAGTGTGAGGGAGCTGGATTAACATCAGTACAGATACAGTCAGTAACACAGGGTGCTGGGGAGAGGGGTTACTGAGTGACAGTGTGAGGGAGCTGGATTTACATCAGTACAGATACAGTCAGTAACACAGTGTGCTGGGGGAGAGAGGTTACTGAATGAGAGTGTGAGGGAGCTGGATTTACATCAGTACAGATACAGTCAGTAACACAGTGTGCTGGGGGAGAGAGGTTACTGAATGAGAGTGTGAGGGAGCTGGATTAACATCATTACAGATACAGTCAGTAACACAGGGTGCTGGGGGAGAGGGGTTACTGAGTGACAGTGTGAGGGAGCTGGATTAACATCAGTACAGATACAGTCAGTAACACAGGGTGCTGGGGGAGAGGGGTTACTGAGTGACAGTGTGAGGGAACTGGATTAACATCAGTGGAGATACAGTCAGTAACACAGGGTGCTGGGGGAGAGGGGTTACTGAGTGACAGTGTGAGGGAGCTGGATTAACATCAGTAGAGATACAGTCAGTAACACAGGGTGCTGGGGGAGAGGGGTTACTGAGTGACAGTGTGAGGGAGCTGGATTAACATCAGTACAGATACAGTCAGTAAGAAAGAGTGCTGGGGGAGAGGGGTTACTGAGTGACAGTGTGAGGGAGCTGGATTAACATCAGTAGAGATACAGTCAGTAACACAGGGTGCTGGGGAGAGGGGTTACTGAGTGACAGTGTGAGGGAGCTGGATTTACATCAGTACAGATACAGTCAGTAACACAGTGTGCTGGGGGAGAGAGGTTACTGAATGAGAGTGTGAGGGAGCTGGATTTACATCAGTACAGATACAGTCAGTAACACAGTGTGCTGGGGGAGAGAGGTTACTGAATGAGAGTGTGAGGGAGCTGGATTAACATCATTACAGATACAGTCAGTAACACAGGGTGCTGGGGGAGAGGGGTTACTGAGTGACAGTGTGAGGGAGCTGGATTAACATCAGTACAGATACAATCAGTAACACAGGGTGCTGGGGGAGAGGGGTTACTGAGTGACAGTGTGAGGGAACTGGATT
Organism: Mustelus asterias; assembly: GCF_964213995.1. Classification (NCBI taxonomy): domain Eukaryota; kingdom Metazoa; phylum Chordata; class Chondrichthyes; order Carcharhiniformes; family Triakidae; genus Mustelus; species Mustelus asterias. Next base: position 99,709 of record NW_027590909.1, read on the forward strand.
AACATCAGTGGAGATACAGTCAGTAACACAGGGTGCTGGGGGAGAGGTGTTACTGAGTGACAGGAGAGGGAGCTGGATTAGCATCAGTAGAGATACAGTCAGTAACACAGGGTGCTGGGGGAGAGGGGTTCCTGTGTGACAGTGTGAGGGAGCTGGATTAACATCAGTAGAGATACAGTCAGTAACACAGGGAGCTGGGGGAGAGGGGTTACTGAGTGACAGTGTGAGGGAGCTGGATTAACATCAGTACAGATACAGTCAGTAACACAGGGTGCTGGGGGAGAGGGGTTACTGAGTGACAGTGTGAGGGAGCTGGATTTACGTCAGTACAGATACAGTCAGTAACACAGTGTGCTGGGGGAGAGAGGTTACTGAATGAGAGTGTGAGGGAGCTGGATTTACATCAGTACAGATACAGTCAGTAACACAGGGTGCTGGGGGAGAGGGGTTACTGAGTGACAGTGTGAGGGAGCTGGATTAACATCAGTACAGATACAGTCAGTAACGTAGGGTGCTGGGGGGAGAGGGGTTACTGAGTGACTGTGTGAGGGAGCTGGATTAATATCAGTACAGATGCAGTCAGTTACACAGGGTGCTGCGGGGAGAGGGGTTACTGAGTGACAGTGTGAGGGAGCTGGATTAACATCAGTAGAGATACAGTCAGTAACACAGGGTGCTGGGGGAGAGGTGTTACTGAGTGACAGGAGAGGGAGCTGGATTAGCATCAGTAGAGATACAGTCAGTAACACAGGGTGCTGGGGGAGAGGGGTTCCTGAGTGACAGTGTGAGGGAGCTGGATTAACATCAGTAGAGATACAGTCAGTAACACAGGGAGCTGGGGGAGAGGGGTTACTGAGTGACAGTGTGAGGGAGCTGGATTAACATCAGTACAGATACAGTCAGTAACACAGGGTGCTGGGGGAGAGGGGTTACTGAGTGACAGTGTGAGAGAGCTGGATTTACGTCAGTACAGATACAGTCAGTAACACAGTGTGCTGGGGGAGAGAGGTTACTGAATGAGAGTGTGAGGGAGCTGGATTTACATCAGTACAGATACAGTCAGTAACACAGTGTGCTGGGGGAGAGAGGATACTGAATGAGAGTGTGAGGGAGCTGGATTAACATCAGTACAGATACAGTCAGTAACACAGGGTGCTGGGGGAGAGGGGTTACAGAGTGACAGTGTGAGAGAGCTGGATTAACATCAGTAGAGATACAGTCAGTAACACAGGGAGCTGGGGGAGAGGGGTTACTGAGTTAGAGTGTGAGGGAGCTGGATTAACATCAGTACAGATACAGTCAGTAACACAGTGAGCTGGGGGAGAAGGGTTACTGAGTGACAGTGTGAGGGAGCTGGATTAACATCAGTACAGATACAGTCAGTAACACAGGGTGCTGGGGAGAGGGGTTACTGAGTTAGAGTGTGAGGGAGCTGGATTAACATCAGTACAGATACAGTCAGTAACACAGTGAGCTGGGGGAGAAGGGTTACTGGGTGACAGTGTGAGGGAGCTGGATTTACGTCAGTACAGATACAGTCAGTAACACAGTGTGCTGGGGGAGAGAGGTTACTGAATGAGAGTGTGAGGGAGCTGGATTTACATCAGTACAGATACAGTCAGTAACACAGGGTGCTGGGGGAGAGGGGTTACTGAGTGACAGTGTGAGGGAGCTGGATTAACATCAGTAGAGATACAGTCAGTAACACAGGGAGCTGGGGGAGAGGGGTTACTGAGTGACAGTGTGAGGGAGCTGGATTAACATCAGTACAGATACAGTCAGTAACACAGGGTGCTTGGGTGAGAGGGGTTACTGAGTGACAGTGTGAGGGATCTGGATTAACATCAGTACAGATACAGTCAGTAACACAGTGTGCTGGGGGAGAGAGGTTACTGAATGAGAGTGTGAGGGAGCTGGATTAACATCATTACAGATACAGTCAGTAACACAGGGTGCTGGGGGAGAGGGGTTACTGAGTGACAGTGTGAGGGATCTGGATTAACATCAGTACAGATACAGTCAGTAACACAGGGTGCTGGGGGAGAGGGGTTACTGAGTGACAGTGTGAGGGAGCTGGATTAACATCAGTAGAGATACAGTCAGTAACACAGGGTGCTGGGGGAGAGGGGTTACTGAGTGACAGTGTGAGGGAGCTGGATTAACATCAGTACAGATACAGTCAGTAAGAAAGGGTGCTGGGGGAGAGGGGTTACTGAGTGACAGTGTGAGGGAGCTGGATTAACATCAGTACAGATACATTCAGTAACATAGGGTGCTGGGGGAGAGGGGTTACCGAGTGACAGTGTGAGGGAGCTGGATTAACATCAGTAGAGATACAGTCAGTAACACAGGGTTATGGGGGAGAGGGGTTACTGAGTGACAGTGTGAGGGAGCTGGATTTACATCAGTACAGATACAGTCAGTAACACAGTGTGCTGGGGGAGAGAGGATACTGAATGAGAGTGTGAGGGAGCTGGATTAACATCAGTACAGATACAGTCAGTAACACAGGGTGCTGGGGGAGAGGGGTTACAGAGTGACAGTGTGAGAGAGCTGGATTAACATCAGTAGAGATACAGTCAGTAACACAGGGAGCTGGGGGAGAGGGGTTACTGAGTTAGAGTGTGAAGGAGCTGGATTAACATCAGTACAGATACAGTCAGTAACACAGTGAGCTGGGGGAGAAGGGTTACTGAGTGACAGTGTGAGGGAGCTGGATTAACATCAGTACAGATACAGTCAGTAACACAGGGTGCTGGGGAGAGGGGTTACTGAGTTAGAGTGTGAGGGAGCTGGATTAACATCAGTACAGATACAGTCAGTAACACAGTGAGCTGGGGGAGAAGGGTTACTGGGTGACAGTGTGAGGGAGCTGGATTTACGTCAGTACAGATACAGTCAGTAACACAGTGTGCTGGGGGAGAGAGGTTACTGAATGAGAGTGTGAGGGAGCTGGATTTACATCAGTACAGATACAGTCAGTAACACAGGGTGCTGGGGGAGAGGGGTTACTGAGTGACAGTGTGAGGGAGCTGGATTAACATCAGTAGAGATACAGTCAGTAACACAGGGAGCTGGGGGAGAGGGGTTACTGAGTGACAGTGTGAGGGAGCTGGATTAACATCAGTACAGATACAGTCAGTAACACAGGGTGCTTGGGTGAGAGGGGTTACTGAGTGACAGTGTGAGGGATCTGGATTAACATCAGTACAGATACAGTCAGTAACACAGTGTGCTGGGGGAGAGAGGTTACTGAATGAGAGTGTGAGGGAGCTGGATTAACATCATTACAGATACAGTCAGTAACACAGGGTGCTGGGGGAGAGGGGTTACTGAGTGACAGTGTGAGGGATCTGGATTAACATCAGTACAGATACAGTCAGTAACACAGGGTGCTGGGGGAGAGGGGTTACTGAGTGACAGTGTGAGGGAGCTGGATTAACATCAGTAGAGATACAGTCAGTAACACAGGGTGCTGGGGGAGAGGGGTTACTGAGTGACAGTGTGAGGGAGCTGGATTAACATCAGTACAGATACAGTCAGTAAGAAAGGGTGCTGGGGGAGAGGGGTTACTGAGTGACAGTGTGAGGGAGCTGGATTAACATCAGTACAGATACATTCAGTAACATAGGGTGCTGGGGGAGAGGGGTTACCGAGTGACAGTGTGAGGGAGCTGGATTAACATCAGTAGAGATACAGTCAGTAACACAGGGTTATGGGGGAGAGGGGTTACTGAGTGACAGTGTGAGGGAGCTGGATTTACATCAGTACAGATACAGTCAGTGACACAGGGTGCTGGGGGAGACGGGTTACTGAGTGACAGTGTGAGGGAGCTGGATTAACATCAGTACAGATACAGTCAGTAACACAGGGTGCTGGGGTGAGAGGGGTTACAGAGTGACAGTGTGAGGGAGCTGGATTAACACCTGTACAGATACAGTCAGTAACAGAGGGTGCTGGGGGAGAGGGGTTACTGAGTGACAGTGTGAGGGAGCTGGATTAACATCAGTACAGATACAGTCAGTAACACAGGGTGCTGGGGGAGAGGGGTTACTGAGTGACAGTGTGAGGGAGCTGGATTTACATCAGTACAGATACAGTCATTAACACAGGGTGCTGGGGGAGAGGGGTTTCTGAGTGACAGTGTGAGGGAGCTGGATTAACATCAGTACAGATACAGTCAGGAACACAGGGTGCTGGGGGAGAGGGGTTTCTGAGTGACAGTGTGAGGGAGCTGGATTAACATCAGTACAGATACAGTCAGTAACACAGGGTGCTGGGGGAGAGAGGTTACTGAGTGACAGTGTGAGGGAGCTGGATTAACATCAATAGAGATACAGTCAGTAACACAGGGTGCTGGGGGAGAGGGGTTACTGAGTGACAGTGTGAGGGAGCTGGATTAACATCAGTACAGATACAGTCAGTAACATAGGGTGCTGGGGGGAGAGGGGTTACTGAGTGACTGTGTGAGGGAGCTGGATTAACATCAGTACAGATACAGTCAGTAACACAGGGTGCTGGGGGGAGAGGGGTTCCTGAGTGACAGTGTGAGGGAGCTGGATTAACATCAGTACAGATACAGTCAGTAACATAGGGTTCTGGGGGGAGAGGTGTTACTGAGTGACTGTGTGAGGGAGCTGGATTAATATCAGTACAGATGCAGTCAGTTACACAGGGTGCTGCGGGGAGAGGGGTTACTGAGTGACAGTGTGAGGGAGCTGGATTAACATCAGTAGAGATACAGTCAGAAACACAGGGTGCTGGGGGAGAGGTGTTACTGAGTGACAGGAGAGGGAGCTGGATTAGCATCAGTAGAGATACAGTCAGTAACACAGGGTGCTGGGGGAGAGGGGTTCCTGAGTGACAGTGTGAGGGAGCTGGATTAACATCAGTAGAGATACAGTCAGTAACAGAGGGAGCTGGGGGAGAGGGGTTACTGAGTGACAGTGTGAGGGAGCTGGATTAACATCAGTACAGATACAGTCAGTAACACAGTGAGCTGGGGGAGAAGGGTTACTGAGTGACAGTGTGAGGGAGCTTGATTAACATCAGTACAGATACAGTCAGTAACACAGGGTGCTGGGGAGAGGGGTTACTGAGTGACAGTGTGAGGGAGCTGGATTTACATCAGTACAGATACAGTCAGTAACACAGTGTGCTGGGGGAGAGAGGTTACTGAATGAGAGTGTGAGGGAGCTGGATTTACATCATTACAGATACAGTCAGTAACACAGGGTGCTGGGGGAGAGGGGTTACTGAGTGACAGTGTGAGGGAGCTGGATTAACATCAGTACAGATACAGTCAGTAACACAGGGTGCTGGGGGAGAGGGGTTACTGAGTGACAGTGTGAGGGAACTGGATTAACATCAGTGGAGATACAGTCAGTAACACAGGGTGCTGGGGGAGAGGGGTTACTGAGTGACAGTGTGAGGGAGCTGGATTAACATCAGTAGAGATACAGTCAGTAACACAGGGTGCTGGGGGAGAGGGGTTACTGAGTGACAGTGTGAGGGAGCTGGATTAACATCAGTACAGATACAGTCAGTAACACAGTGAGCTGGGGGAGAAGGGTTACTGAGTGACAGTGTGAGGGAGCTGGATTAACATCAGTACAGATACAGTCAGTAACACAGTGTGCTGGGGGAGAGAGGTTACTGAATGAGAGTGTGAGGGAGCTGGATTTACATCAGTACAGATACAGTCAGTAACACAGTGTGCTGGGGGAGAGAGGTTACTGAATGAGAGTGTGAGGGAGCTGGATTAACATCATTACAGATACAGTCAGTAACACAGGGTGCTGGGGGAGAGGGGTTACTGAGTGACAGTGTGAGGGAGCTGGATTAACATCAGGACAGATACAGTCAGTAACACAGGGTGCTGGGGGAGAGGGGTTACTGAGTGACAGTGTGAGGGAACTGGATTAACATCAGTGGAGATACAGTCAGTAACACAGGGTGCTGGGGGAGAGGGGTTACTGAGTGGCAGTGTGAGGGAGCTGGATTAACATCAGTAGAGATACAGTCAGTAACACAGGGTGCTGGGGGAGAGGGGTTACTGAGTGACAGTGTGAGGGAGCTGGATTAACATCAGTACAGATACAGTCAGTACGAAAGGGTGCTGGGGGAGAGGGGTTACTGAGTGACAGTGTGAGGGAGCTGGATTAACATCAGTAGAGATACAGTCAGTAACACAGGGTTATGGGGGAGAGGGGTTACTGAGTGACAGTGTGAGGGAGCTGGATTTACATCAGTACAGATACAGTCAGTAACACAGGGTGCTGGGGGAGACGGGTTACTGAGTGACAGTGTGAGGGAGCTGGATTAACATCAGTACAGATACAGTCAGTAACACAGGGTGCTGGGGTGAGAGGGGTTACAGAGTGACAGTGTGAGGGAGCTGGATTAACACCTGTACAGATACAGTCAGTAACAGAGGGTGCTGGGGGAGAGGGGTTACTGAGTGACAGTGTGAGGGAGCTGGATTAACATCAGTACAGATACAGTCAGTAACACAGGGTGCTGGGGGAGAGGGGTTACTGAGTGACAGTGTGAGGGAGCTGGATTTACATCAGTACAGATACAGTCAGGAACACAGGGTGCTGGGGGAGAGGGGTTACTGAGTGACAGTGTGAGGGAGCTGGATTAACATCAGTACAGATACAGTCAGTAACACAGGGTGCTGGAGGAGAGGGGTTACTGAGTGACAGTGTGAGGGAGCTGGATTAACATCAGTACAGATACAGTCAGTAACACAGGGTGCTGGGGGAGAGGGGTTACTGAGTGACAGTGTGAGGGAGCTGGATTAACATCAATAGAGATACAGTCAGTAACACAGGGTGCTGGGGGAGAGGGGTTACTGAGTGACAGTGTGAGGGAGCTGGATTAACATCAGTACAGATACAGTCAGTAACATAGGGTGCTGGGGGGAGAGGGGTTACTGAGTGACTGTGTGAGGGAGCTGGATTAACATCAGTGGAGATACAGTCAGTAACACAGGGTGCTGGGGGAGAGGTGTTACTGAGTGACAGGAGAGGGAGCTGGATTAGCATCAGTAGAGATACAGTCAGTAACACAGGGTGCTGGGGGAGAGGGGTTCCTGAGTGACAGTGTGAGGGAGCTGGATTAACATCAGTGGAGATACAGTCAGTAACACAGGGTGCTGGGGGAGAGGGGTTACTGAGTGACAGTGTGAGGGAGCTGGATTAACATCAGTAGAGATACAGTCAGTAACACAGGGTGCTGGGGTGAGAGGGGTTACAGAGTGACAGTGTGAGGGAGCTGGATTAACACCTGTACTGATACAGTCAGTAACAGACGGTGCTGGGGGAGAGGGGTTACTGAGTGACAGTGTGAGGGAGCTGGATTAACATCAGTACAGATACAGTCAGTAACACAGGGTGCTGCGGGGAGAGGGGTTACTGAGTGACAGTGTGAGGGAGCTGGATTAACATCAGTAGAGATACAGTCAGTAACACAGGGAGCTGGGGGAGAGGTGTTACTGAGTGACAGGAGAGGGAGCTGGATTAGCATCAGTAGAGGTACAGTCAGTAACACAGGGTGCTGGGGAAGAGGGGTTCCTGAGTGACAGTGTGAGGGAGCTGGATTAACATCAGTAGAGATACAGTCAGTAACACAGGGAGCTGGGGGAGAGGGGTTACTGAGTGACAGTGTGAGGGAGCTGGATTAACATCAGTACAGATACAGTCAGTAACACAGGGTGCTGGGGGAGAGGGGTTACTGAGTGACAGTGTGAGGGAGCTGGATTTACGTCAGTACAGATACAGTCAGTAACACAGTGTGCTGGGGGAGAGAGGTTACTGAATGAGAGTGTGAGGGAGCTGGATTTACATCAGTACAGATACAGTCAGTAACCCAGGGTGCTGGGGGAGAGGGGTTACTGAGTGACAGTGTGAGGGAGCTGGATTAACATCAGTACAGATACAGTCAGTAACACAGGGTGCTGGGGGAGAGGGGTTACAGAGTGACAGTGTGAGAGAGCTGGATTAACATCAGTAGAGATACAGTCAGTAACACAGGGAGCTGGGGGAGAGGGGTTACTGAGTGACAGTGTGAGGGACCTGGATTAACATCAGTACAGATACAGTCAGTAACACAGTGAGCTGGGGGGGAAGGGTTACTGAGTGACAGTGTGAGGGAGCTGGATTAACATCAGTACAGATACAGTCAGTAACACAGGGTGCTGGGGAGAGGGGTTACTGAATGACAGTGTGAGGGAGCTGGATTTACATCAGTACAGATACAGTCAGTAACACAGTGTGCTGGGGGAGAGAGGTTACTGAATGAGAGTGTGAGGGAGCTGGATTTACATCAGTACAGATACAGTCAGTAACACAGTGTGCTGGGGGAGAGAGGTTACTGAATGAGAGTGTGAGGGAGCTGGATTAACATCATTACAGATACAGTCAGTAACACAGGGTGCTGGGGGAGAGGGGTTACTGAGTGACAGTGTGAGGGAGCTGGATTAACATCAGTACAGATACAGTCAGTAACACAGGGTGCTGGGGGAGAGGGGTTACTGAGTGACAGTGTGAGGGAACTGGATAAACATCAGTGGAGATACAGTCAGTAACACAGGGTGCTGGGGGAGAGGTGTTACTGAGTGACAGGAGAGGGAGCTGGATTAGCATCAGTAGAGATACAGTCAGTAACACAGGGTGCTGGGGGAGAGGGGTTCCTGAGTGACAGTGTGAGGGAGCTGGATTAAGATCAGTACAGATACAGTCAGTAACACAGGGTGCTGGGGGAGAGGGGTTCCTGAGTGACAGTGTGAGGGAGCTGGATTAACATCAGTACAGATACAGTCAGTAACATAGGGTTCTGGGGGGAGAGGGGTTACTGAGTGACTGTGTGAGGGAGCTGGATTAACATCAGTGGAGATACAGTCAGTAACACAGGGTGCTGGGGGAGAGGTGTTACTGAGTGACAGGAGAGGGAGCTGGATTAGCATCAGTAGAGATACAGTCAGTAACACAGGGTGCTGGGGGAGAGGGGTTCCTGAGTGACAGTGTGAGGGAGCTGGATTTACATCAGTACAGATACAGTCAGGAACACAGGGTGCTGGGGGAGAGGGGTTACTGAGTGACAGTGTGAGGGAGCTGGATTAACATCAGTACAGATACAGTCAGTAACACAGGGTGCTGGAGGAGAGGGGTTACTGAGTGACAGTGTGAGGGAGCTGGATTAACATCAGTACAGATACAGTCAGTAACACAGGGTGCTGGGGGAGAGGGGTTACTGAGTGACAGTGTGAGGGAGCTGGATTAACATCAATAGAGATACAGTCAGTAACACAGGGTGCTGGGGGAGAGGGGTTACTGAGTGACAGTGTGAGGGAGCTGGATTAACATCAGTACAGATACAGTCAGTAACATAGGGTGCTGGGGGGAGAGGGGTTACTGAGTGACTGTGTGAGGGAGCTGGATTAACATCAGTGGAGATACAGTCAGTAACACAGGGTGCTGGGGGAGAGGTGTTACTGAGTGACAGGAGAGGGAGCTGGATTAGCATCAGTAGAGATACAGTCAGTAACACAGGGTGCTGGGGGAGAGGGGTTCCTGAGTGACAGTGTGAGGGAGCTGGATTAACATCAGTGGAGATACAGTCAGTAACACAGGGTGCTGGGGGAGAGGGGTTACTGAGTGACAGTGTGAGGGAGCTGGATTAACATCAGTAGAGATACAGTCAGTAACACAGGGTGCTGGGGTGAGAGGGGTTACAGAGTGACAGTGTGAGGGAGCTGGATTAACACCTGTACTGATACAGTCAGTAACAGACGGTGCTGGGGGAGAGGGGTTACTGAGTGACAGTGTGAGGGAGCTGGATTAACATCAGTACAGATACAGTCAGTAACACAGGGTGCTGCGGGGAGAGGGGTTACTGAGTGACAGTGTGAGGGAGCTGGATTAACATCAGTAGAGATACAGTCAGTAACACAGGGAGCTGGGGGAGAGGTGTTACTGAGTGACAGGAGAGGGAGCTGGATTAGCATCAGTAGAGGTACAGTCAGTAACACAGGGTGCTGGGGAAGAGGGGTTCCTGAGTGACAGTGTGAGGGAGCTGGATTAACATCAGTAGAGATACAGTCAGTAACACAGGGAGCTGGGGGAGAGGGGTTACTGAGTGACAGTGTGAGGGAGCTGGATTAACATCAGTACAGATACAGTCAGTAACACAGGGTGCTGGGGGAGAGGGGTTACTGAGTGACAGTGTGAGGGAGCTGGATTTACGTCAGTACAGATACAGTCAGTAACACAGTGTGCTGGGGGAGAGAGGTTACTGAATGAGAGTGTGAGGGAGCTGGATTTACATCAGTACAGATACAGTCAGTAACCCAGGGTGCTGGGGGAGAGGGGTTACTGAGTGACAGTGTGAGGGAGCTGGATTAACATCAGTACAGATACAGTCAGTAACACAGGGTGCTGGGGGAGAGGGGTTACAGAGTGACAGTGTGAGAGAGCTGGATTAACATCAGTAGAGATACAGTCAGTAACACAGGGAGCTGGGGGAGAGGGGTTACTGAGTGACAGTGTGAGGGACCTGGATTAACATCAGTACAGATACAGTCAGTAACACAGTGAGCTGGGGGGGAAGGGTTACTGAGTGACAGTGTGAGGGAGCTGGATTAACATCAGTACAGATACAGTCAGTAACACAGGGTGCTGGGGAGAGGGGTTACTGAATGACAGTGTGAGGGAGCTGGATTTACATCAGTACAGATACAGTCAGTAACACAGTGTGCTGGGGGAGAGAGGTTACTGAATGAGAGTGTGAGGGAGCTGGATTTACATCAGTACAGATACAGTCAGTAACACAGTGTGCTGGGGGAGAGAGGTTACTGAATGAGAGTGTGAGGGAGCTGGATTAACATCATTACAGATACAGTCAGTAACACAGGGTGCTGGGGGAGAGGGGTTACTGAGTGACAGTGTGAGGGAGCTGGATTAACATCAGTACAGATACAGTCAGTAACACAGGGTGCTGGGGGAGAGGGGTTACTGAGTGACAGTGTGAGGGAACTGGATAAACATCAGTGGAGATACAGTCAGTAACACAGGGTGCTGGGGGAGAGGTGTTACTGAGTGACAGGAGAGGGAGCTGGATTAGCATCAGTAGAGATACAGTCAGTAACACAGGGTGCTGGGGGAGAGGGGTTCCTGAGTGACAGTGTGAGGGAGCTGGATTAAGATCAGTACAGATACAGTCAGTAACACAGGGTGCTGGGGGAGAGGGGTTCCTGAGTGACAGTGTGAGGGAGCTGGATTAACATCAGTACAGATACAGTCAGTAACATAGGGTGCTGGGGGGAGAGGGGTTACTGAGTGACTGTGTGAGGGAGCTGGATTAACATCAGTGGAGATACAGTCAGTAACACAGGGTGCTGGGGGAGAGGTGTTACTGAGTGACAGGAGAGGGAGCTGGATTAGCATCAGTAGAGATACAGTCAGTAACACAGGGTGCTGGGGGAGAGGGGTTCCTGAGTGACAGTGTGAGGGAGCTGGATTAACATCAGTGGAGATACAGTCAGTAACACAGGGTGCTGGGGGAGAGGGGTTACTGAGTGACAGTGTGAGGGAGCTGGATTAACATCAGTAGAGATACAGTCAGTAACACAGGGTGCTGGGGTGAGAGGGGTTACAGAGTGACAGTGTGAGGGAGCTGGATTAACACCTGTACTGATACAGTCAGTAACAGACGGTGCTGGGGGAGAGGGGTTACTGAGTGACAGTGTGAGGGAGCTGGATTAACATCAGTACAGATACAGTCAGTAACACAGGGTGCTGCGGGGAGAGGGGTTACTGAGTGACAGTGTGAGGGAGCTGGATTAACATCAGTAGAGATACAGTCAGTAACACAGGGAGCTGGGGGAGAGGTGTTACTGAGTGACAGGTGAGGGAGCTGGATTAGCATCAGTAGAGGTACAGTCAGTAACACAGGGTGCTGGGGAAGAGGGGTTCCTGAGTGACAGTGTGAGGGAGCTGGATTAACATCAGTAGAGATACAGTCAGTAACACAGGGAGCTGGGGGAGAGGGGTTACTGAGTGACAGTGTGAGGGAGCTGGATTAACATCAGTACAGATACAGTCAGTAACACAGGGTGCTGGGGGAGAGGGGTTACTGAGTGACAGTGTGAGGGAGCTGGATTTACGTCAGTACAGATACAGTCAGTAACACAGTGTGCTGGGGGAGAGAGGTTACTGAATGAGAGTGTGAGGGAGCTGGATTTACATCAGTACAGATACAGTCAGTAACCCAGGGTGCTGGGGGAGAGGGGTTACTGAGTGACAGTGTGAGGGAGCTGGATTAACATCAGTACAGATACAGTCAGTAACACAGGGTGCTGGGGGAGAGGGGTTACAGAGTGACAGTGTGAGAGAGCTGGATTAACATCAGTAGAGATACAGTCAGTAACACAGGGAGCTGGGGGAGAGGGGTTACTGAGTGACAGTGTGAGGGACCTGGATTAACATCAGTACAGATACAGTCAGTAACACAGTGAGCTGGGGGGGAAGGGTTACTGAGTGACAGTGTGAGGGAGCTGGATTAACATCAGTACAGATACAGTCAGTAACACAGGGTGCTGGGGAGAGGGGTTACTGAATGACAGTGTGAGGGAGCTGGATTTACATCAGTACAGATACAGTCAGTAACACAGTGTGCTGGGGGAGAGAGGTTACTGAATGAGAGTGTGAGGGAGCTGGATTTACATCAGTACAGATACAGTCAGTAACACAGTGTGCTGGGGGAGAGAGGTTACTGAATGAGAGTGTGAGGGAGCTGGATTAACATCATTACAGATACAGTCAGTAACACAGGGTGCTGGGGGAGAGGGGTTACTGAGTGACAGTGTGAGGGAGCTGGATTAACATCAGTACAGATACAGTCAGTAACACAGGGTGCTGGGGGAGAGGGGTTACTGAGTGACAGTGTGAGGGAACTGGATAAACATCAGTGGAGATACAGTCAGTAACACAGGGTGCTGGGGGAGAGGTGTTACTGAGTGACAGGAGAGGGAGCTGGATTAGCATCAGTAGAGATACAGTCAGTAACACAGGGTGCTGGGGGAGAGGGGTTCCTGAGTGACAGTGTGAGGGAGCTGGATTAACATCAGTACAGATACAGTCAGTAACACAGGGTGCTGGGGGAGAGGGGTTACTGAGTGACAGTGTGAGGGAGCTGGATTTACGTCAGTACAGATACAGTCAGTAACACAGTGTGCTGGGGGAGAGAGGTTACTGAATGAGAGTGTGAGGGAGCTGGATTTACATCAGTACAGATACAGTCAGTAACACAGGGTGCTGGGGGAGAGGGGTTACTGAGTGACAGTGTGAGGGAGCTGGATTAACATCAGTACAGATACAGTCAGTAACACAGGGTGCTGGGGGAGAGGGGTTACAGAGTGACAGTGTGAGAGAGCTGGATTAACATCAGTAGAGATACAGTCAGTAACACAGGGAGCTGGGGGAGAGGGGTTACTGAGTGACAGTGTGAGGGAGCTGGATTAACATCAGTACAGATACAGTCAGTAACACAGTGAGCTGGGGGAGAAGGGTTACTGAGTGACAGTGTGAGGGAGCTGGATTAACATCAGTACAGATACAGTCAGTAACACAGGGTGCTGGGGAGAGGGGTTACTGAGTGACAGTGTGAGGGAGCTGGATTTACATCAGTACAGATACAGTCAGTAACACAGTGTGCTGGGGGAGAGAGGTTACTGAATGAGAGTGTGAGGGAGCTGGATTTACATCAGTACAGATACAGTCAGTAACACAGTGTGCTGGGGGAGAGAGGTTACTGAATGAGAGTGTGAGGGAGCTGGATTAACATCATTACAGATACAGTCAGTAACACAGGGTGCTGGGGGAGAGGGGTTACTGAGTGACAGTGTGAGGGAGCTGGATTAACATCAGTACAGATACAGTCAGTAACACAGGGTGCTGGGGGAGAGGGGTTACTGAGTGACAGTGTGAGGGAACTGGATTAACATCAGTGGAGATACAGTCAGTATCACAGGGTGCTGGGGGAGAGGGGTTACTGAGTGACAGTGTGAGGGAGCTGGATTAACATCAGTAGAGATACAGTCAGTAACACAGGGTGCTGGGGGAGAGGGGTTACTGAGTGACAGTGTGAGGGAGCTGGATTAACATCAGTACAGATACAGTCAGTAAGAAAGAGTGCTGGGGGAGAGGGGTTACTGAGTGACAGTGTGAGGGAGCTGGATTAACATCAGTAGAGATACAGTCAGTAACACAGGGTGCTGGGGAGAGGGGTTACTGAGTGACAGTGTGAGGGAGCTGGATTTACATCAGTACAGATACAGTCAGTAACACAGTGTGCTGGGGGAGAGAGGTTACTGAATGAGAGTGTGAGGGAGCTGGATTTACATCAGTACAGATACAGTCAGTAACACAGTGTGCTGGGGGAGAGAGGTTACTGAATGAGAGTGTGAGGGAGCTGGATTAACATCATTACAGATACAGTCAGTAACACAGGGTGCTGGGGGAGAGGGGTTACTGAGTGACAGTGTGAGGGAGCTGGATTAACATCAGTACAGATACAATCAGTAACACAGGGTGCTGGGGGAGAGGGGTTACTGAGTGACAGTGTGAGGGAACTGGATTAACATCAGTGGAGATACAGTCAGTAACACAGGGTGCTGGGGGAGAGGTGTTACTGAGTGACAGGAGAGGGAGCTGGATTAGCATCAGTAGAGATACAGTCAGTAACACAGGGTGCTGGGGGAGAGGGGTTCCTGAGTGACAGTGTGAGGGAGCTGGATTAACATCAGTAGAGATACAGTCAGTAACACAGGGAGCTGGGGGAGAGGGGTTACTGAGTGACAGTGTGAGGGAGCTGGATTAACATCAGTACAGATACAGTCAGTAACACAGGGTGCTGGGGGAGAGGGGTTACTGAGTGACAGTGTGAGGGAGCTGGATTTACGTCAGTACAGATACAGTCAGTAACACAGTGAGCTGGGGGAGAAGGGTTACTGAGTGACAGTGTGAGGGAGCTGGATTAACATCAGTACAGATACAGTCAGTAACACAGGGTGCTGGGGAGAGGGGTTACTGAGTGACAGTGTGAGGGAGCTGGATTTACATCAGTACAGATACAGTCAGTAACACAGTGTGCTGGGGGAGAGAGGTTACTGAATGAGAGTGTGAGGGAGCTGGATTTACATCAGTACAGATACAGTCAGTAACACAGTGTGCTGGGGGAGAGAGGTTACTGAATGAGAGTGTGAGGGAGCTGGATTAACATCATTACAGATACAGTCAGTAACACAGGGTGCTGGGGGAGAGGGGTTACTGAGTGACAGTGTGAGGGAGCTGGATTAACATCAGTACAGATACAGTCAGTAACACAGGGTGCTGGGGGAGAGGGGTTACTGAGTGACAGTGTGAGGGAGCTGGATTAACATCAGTACAGATACAGTCAGTAACACAGGGTGCTGGGGGAGAGGGGTTACTGAGTGACAGTGTGAGGGAACTGGATTAACATCAGTGGAGATACAGTCAGTATCACAGGGTGCTGGGGGAGAGGGGTTACTGAGTGACAGTGTGAGGGAGCTGGATTAACATCAGTAGAGATACAGTCAGTAACACAGGGTGCTGGGGGAGAGGGGTTACTGAGTGACAGTGTGAGGGAGCTGGATTAACATCAGTACAGATACAGTCAGTAAGAAAGAGTGCTGGGGGAGAGGGGTTACTGAGTGACAGTGTGAGGGAGCTGGATTAACATCAGTAGAGATACAGTCAGTAACACAGGGTGCTGGGGAGAGGGGTTACTGAGTGACAGTGTGAGGGAGCTGGATTTACATCAGTACAGATACAGTCAGTAACACAGTGTGCTGGGGGAGAGAGGTTACTGAATGAGAGTGTGAGGGAGCTGGATTTACATCAGTACAGATACAGTCAGTAACACAGTGTGCTGGGGGAGAGAGGTTACTGAATGAGAGTGTGAGGGAGCTGGATTAACATCATTACAGATACAGTCAGTAACACAGGGTGCTGGGGGAGAGGGGTTACTGAGTGACAGTGTGAGGGAGCTGGATTAACATCAGTACAGATACAATCAGTAACACAGGGTGCTGGGGGAGAGGGGTTACTGAGTGACAGTGTGAGGGAACTGGATTAACATCAGTGGAGATACAGTCAGTAACACAGGGTGCTGGGGGAGAGGTGTTACTGAGTGACAGGAGAGGGAGCTGGATTAGCATCAGTAGAGATACAGTCAGTAACACAGGGTGCTGGGGGAGAGGGGTTCCTGAGTGACAGTGTGAGGGAGCTGGATTAACATCAGTAGAGATACAGTCAGTAACACAGGGAGCTGGGGGAGAGGGGTTACTGAGTGACAGTGTGAGGGAGCTGGATTAACATCAGTACAGATACAGTCAGTAACACAGGGTGCTGGGGGAGAGGGGTTACTGAGTGACAGTGTGAGGGAGCTGGATTTACGTCAGTACAGATACAGTCAGTAACACAGTGAGCTGGGGGAGAAGGGTTACTGAGTGACAGTGTGAGGGAGCTGGATTAACATCAGTACAGATACAGTCAGTAACACAGGGTGCTGGGGAGAGGGGTTACTGAGTGACAGTGTGAGGGAGCTGGATTTACATCAGTACAGATACAGTCAGTAACACAGTGTGCTGGGGGAGAGAGGTTACTGAATGAGAGTGTGAGGGAGCTGGATTTACATCAGTACAGATACAGTCAGTAACACAGTGTGCTGGGGGAGAGAGGTTACTGAATGAGAGTGTGAGGGAGCTGGATTAACATCATTACAGATACAGTCAGTAACACAGGGTGCTGGGGGAGAGGGGTTACTGAGTGACAGTGTGAGGGAGCTGGATTAACATCAGTACAGATACAGTCAGTAACACAGGGTGCTGGGGGAGAGGGGTTACTGAGTGACAGTGTGAGGGAACTGGATTAACATCAGTGGAGATACAGTCAGTAACACAGGGTGCTGGGGGAGAGGGGTTACTGAGTGACAGTGTGAGGGAGCTGGATTAACATCAGTAGAGATACAGTCAGTAACACAGGGTGCTGGGGGAGAGGGGTTACTGAGTGAGAGTGTGAGGGAGCTGGATTAACATCAGTACAGATACAGTCAGTAAGAAAGGGTGCTGGGGGAGAGGGGTTACTGAGTGACAGTGTGAGGGAGCTGGATTAACATCAGTAGAGATACAGTCAGTAACACAGGGTGCTGGGGGAGAGGGGTTACTGAGTGACAGTGTGAGGGAGCTGGATTAACATCAGTAGAGATACAGTCAGTAACACAGGGTGCTGGGGGAGAGGGGTTACTGAGTGGCAGTGTGAGGGAGCTGGATTAACATCAGTAGAGATACAGTCAGTAACACAGGGTGCTGGGGGAGAGTGGTTACTGAGTGACAGTGTGAGGGAGCTGGATTAACATCAGTACAGATACAGTCAGTAACACAGGGTGCTGGGGGAGAGGGGTTACTGAGTGACAGTGTGAGGGAGCTGGATTAACATCAGTAGAGATACAGTCAGTAACACAGGGTGCTGGGGGAGAGGGGTTACTGAGTGGCAGTGTGAGGGAGCTGGATTAACATCAGTAGAGATACAGTCAGTAACACAGGGTGCTGGGGGAGAGTGGTTACTGAGTGACAGTGTGAGGGAGCTGGATTAACATCAGTACAGATACAGTCAGTAACACAGGGTGCTGGGGGAGAGGGGTTACTGAGTGACAGTGTGAGGGACCTGGATTAACATCAGTACAGATACAGTCAGTAACACAGGGTGCTGGGGGAGAGGGGTTACTGAGTGACAGTGTGAGGGAGCTGGATTAACATCAGTACAGATCCAGTCAGTAACACAGGGTGCTGGGGGGAGAGGGGTTACTGAGTGACAGTGTGAGGGAGCTGGATTAACATCAGCAGAGATAGATTCAGTAACACAGGGCGCTGGGGGAGAGAGGGGTTACTGAGTGACAGTATGAGGCAGCTCATTGTTCCACAGGAGCAGGCTGAGGGTGAGGGAGCTTGTTTGTGCATTATATTTATTTATTTATTTCTCAGTTAAACTTGTGACAAAATTCAGCGTGTTTTTTCAAAACAGGAAGTAGGCCCAGCAGCAGCCTGGGAATGTTTTGGAGGGTTTTAAAGTAGGGCGCACTTTTGAGCGGACAGCGTTGTTAGCGGGCAGCGGACTGACCAGGGGGCAGAGTGAGACCTGAAGGGCATTGGCTCAAAACGGGCTTCCGCCAGAACAGGCAGAGGCGAGAGGAGGTTTTTTCTTTTTCAGAAAGTTTATTCCTGTTTTTCCGCAGAGTTAAAAAAAATGCCAGGCAAGATGTTGGAATGCTCCTCCTCCAGGATATGGGAGATCAGGGAGACCTCCGGTGTCCCTGATGACAACACCTGCAAAAGATGGATCCAGCTGCAACTGCTAGCAAAGCGTGTTCGGGAACTGGAGCAGGAGCTTGATGACCTCCATCTAATTCTGGAGAATGAGGAGTTTATAGACAGTAGCTTTAGGGAGATAGTTACACCTAAGCAGCAGAGCACAGGAAATTAGGTTACTGTAAGGAGAGGAAATGGCAGTGTGAAAGGACAGACAGAGCAGGGTTCCCCTGTGGCCATACCCCTCCACAACAGGTATACTGAATTGGATACTGTTGTGGGAGATGCTTTACCTGGGACAAGCTGCGACAGCCGGAACTCTGATACTGAGTCTGGTTCGACAGCGCAAAAGGGTGGGATGAAGAAGAGGAGAGCAGTAGTGATAGGGGACTCGATGGTCAGAGGTACGGACAGGAGGTTCTGTGGTCGGGACAGAGACTCCCGCATGGTTTGTTGCCTCCCGGGTGCCAAGGTCAGGGATGTCTCCGATCGCGTGCACAGCGTTCTAAAGTGGGAAGGTGATCAGCCAGGTGTCGTGGTACACGTCGGTACAAATGACGTGGGAAGGAAGAGTGAGGAGGTCCTGAAGGGTGAGGACAAAGAGCTTGGAAGGAAGTTAAAAAGCAGGACCCCGAGGGTAGTAATCTCAGGATTGCTACCTGAGCCACATGCCAGTGAGGGCAGGAGTAGGATGCTTGGGCGGATGAACACGTGGCTGAAGAACTGGTGCAGGGGGCAGGGTTTCCAATTCTTGGATCATTGGGACCTCTTCTGGGGCAGGTGGGACCTGTACAAGAGAGACGGGTTACACCTAAACTACAAGGGAACCAATATACTTGCAGGGAAATTTGCTAGTGTTATTGGGGAGCGTTTAAACTAGATTTGCAGGGGGAATGAACCAGAGTGCCAGAGCAGATAGTGGAGCAGGGGTCAAAAGACAGGTTAGTTCAAGCAAAATCACAAATGGAAGGGTAGAGTGTGGTGGAAATAACCTTTTGAGGTGTGTCTATTTCAATGCCAGGAGTATTGTGGGGGAGGCAGATGAGCTGAAGGCGTGGATAGACACGTGGAAATATGACATTATAGCCATTAGTGAAACTTGGCTACAGGAGGGGCAGGACTGGCAGCTCAATGTTCCAGGGTTCCAATGTTTCAGGCGGAATAGAGGCAGAGGGATAAAAGGTGGGGGCGTGGCATTGTTGGTCAGGGAAAATGTTACAGCGGTACTCAGGCAGGATAGATTAGGGAGCTTGTCTACAGAGGCCCTCTGGGTGGAGCTGAGAAACAGGAAAGGTATGACCACATTAATGGGCTTGTATTATAGACTACCCAATAGTCAGCGAGAATTGGAGGAGCAAATCAGCGGAGAGATAGCTGACAACTGCAAGAAACACAAAGTTGTGATAGTAGGGGATTTTAATTTTCCACATATAGATTGGGACTCGCATACTGTTAGAGGTTTAGACGGGGTAGAGTTTGTAAAATGTGTTCAGGAGAATTTTCTACATCAGTATATAGAGGTGCCAACTAGAGAGGATGCGATATTGGATCTCCTATTGGGAAATGAGTTAGGGCAGGTCATGGATGTGAGTGTGAGGGAACACTTTGGATCCAGTGATCATAATGCCATTAGTTTCAACCTGATCATGGATAAGGGTAGATCTGGTCCTCGGGTTGAAGTTCTGAACTGGAAAAAGGCCAAATTTGATGACATGAGAAGGGATCTGGGAAGTGTGGATTGGCACAGGCTGTTCTCTGGTAAGGATGTAAATGGAAAGTGGGAGGCCTTCAAAGGAGAAATTTTGAGAGTGCAAAGTTTGTATGTTCCTGTCAGGATTAAAGGCAAAGTAAATCGGAATAAGGAACCTTGGTTCTCGAGGGAGATTGTAACACTGATTAAGAGGAAGAGAGAGTTGTATGAAATGTACAGGCAGCAAGGAACAGATCAGATGCTCGAGGAGTATAAAAAGGGCAAGAAGCTACTTAAGAGGGAAATCAGGAGGGCTAAACGAAGACATGAGGTTGCTTTGGCAGACAGAGTGAAGGAAAATCCAAAGAGCTTCTATATGTTAGGAGCAAAAGGATAGTGAGGGACAAAATTGGTCCTCTTGAAGACCAGAGTGGTAGACTGTGTATGGAACCAAAGGAGATGGGGGAGATACTAAATGTTTTTTTTGGCATCCGTATTTACTGAGGAAACGGGCATGGAGTCTACGGAAATAGGGCAAACAGGTAGGGAGGTCATGGAACCTTTACAGATTAAAGGGGAGGAGGTGCTTGCTGTCTTGAGGCAAATCAGAGTGGATAAATCCCCAGGACCGGACAGGGTATTCCCACTGACCTTGAGGGAAGCTCGTGTTGAACATGTAGGGGCTCTGACAGACATATTTAAAATGTCAGTATTCACGGGGGAGGTGCCGGATGATTGGAGGGTGGCTCATGTTGTTCCGTTGTTTAAAAAAGGTTCCAAAAGAAATCCGGGAAATTATAGGCCAGTAAGTTTGACGTCGGTGGTGGGCAAGTTATTGGAAGGTGTGATAAGGGATAGGATCTACAAATAATTTGCAGAGACAGGGACATATTAGGGAGAGTCAACATGGCTTTGTGCATGGTAGGTCATGTTTGACCAATCTATTAGAGTTTTTCGAGGACGTTACCAGGAAAATGGATGAAGGGAAGGCGGTAGATGTTGTCTACCTGGATTTCAGCAATGCCTTTGACTAGGTCCCTCATGGGAGGTTAGTTAGGAAGGTTCAGTCGCTGGGTATACATGGGGAGGTAGTAAATTGGATTAGACACTGGCTCAATGGAAGAAGCCAGAGAGTGGTTGTGGAGGATTGCTTCTCTGAGTGGAGGCCTGTGACTAGTGGTGTGCCGCAGGGATCGGTGTTGGGTCCATTGTTGTTTGTCATCTATATCAATGATCTGGATGATAATGTTGTAAATTGGATCAGCAAATTTGCTGATGATACAAAGATTGGAGGTGTAGTGGACAGTCAGGAAGGTTTTCAAAGCTTGCAGAGGGACCAACTAGAAAAATGGGCTGAAAAATGGCAAATGGAATTTAACGCAGACAAGTGTCAGATATTGCACACTGGAAGGACAAACCAAAGTAGAACGTACAGGGTAAATGGTCGGACTCTGAAGAGTGCAGTTGAACAGGGGGATCTGGGAATACAGGTCCAGAATTCCCTAAAAGTGACGTCACAGGTGGATAGGGTCGTAAAGAGTGCCTTTGATACATTGGCCTTTATAAATCGGAGTATCGAGGATAAAAGTTGGCGTGTTATGGTAAGGTTATATTAGGCATTGGTGAGGCCGAATTTAGAGTATTGTGTACAGTTTTGGTCACCTAGTTACAGGAAGGATGTAAATAAGGTTGAAAAAGTGCAGAGAAGGTTCATAAGGATGTTGCCGGGACTTGAGAAGCTGAGTTACAGGGAGAGATTGAATAGGTTGAGACTTTATTCATTGGAGCGTAGAAGAATGAGGGGAGATTTGATAGAGGTGTATAAGATTTTGATGGGTATAGATAGAGTGAATGCAAGCAGGCTTTTTCCACTGAGGCGAGGGGAGACAAAAACCAGAGGGCATGGGTTAAGGGTGAAAGGAGAAAAGATTAAAGGGAATATTAGGGGGGGCTTCTTTACGCAGAGAGTGGTGGGAGTGTGGAATGAGCTGCCGGATAAAGTGGTAAATGCGGGGTCACTTTTAACATTAAAGAAAAACTTGGACGTGTTGATGGATGAGAGAGGTGTGGAGGCATATGGTCCAAGTGCAGGTCAGTGGGACGAGGCAAAAAATGGTTCGGCACAGAAGGGCCAAAAGGCCTGTTTCTGAGCTGTAATTTTCTATGGTTTTCTATGCCAAATTTCCTTAGTCTTCTGAGAAAGGACCAGGACAGGTTGTTGGTGATCTGGACACCTGGAAACTTGAAGCTCTCAACCATCTTCACTTCATCCCCATTGATGTAGACAGGGGCATGTCCTCCACGACGTTCCCTGAAGTCGATGACTATCGCCTTCATTTTGTTGACCTTGAAAGAGACATTATTGTCATCGCACCAGTTCACCAGATTCTCTATCTCTGGACCAGAGAGAGGAGGGGACAAGAGGGATGGGGATTTGGGGAATGAGGGGAATGGGGGATGTAGGGAATGAGGGGGTTCTGTGGGTGAGGATGATATGGAAGTCAGGGGATCAAGGAGGGTCTGAAAATAGATAGATAAATCCCCTGGTCCGGATGGGATTTATCCAAGGATTCTCTGGGAGGCAAGAGAAGTGATTGCAGAGCCTCTGGCTCTGATCTTCAGGTCGTCGTTGGCCTCTGGTATAGTACCAGAAGATTGGAGGTTAGCGAATGTTGTCCCATTGTTTAAGAAGGGGAACAGAGACTTCCCCGGGAATTATAGACCGGTGAGTCTCACTTCTGTTGTCGGCAAGATGTTGGAAAAAATTATAAGGGATAGGATTTATAGTTATTTGGAGAGTAATGAATTGATAGGTGATAGTCAGCATGGTTTTGTGGCAGGTAGGTCGTGCCTTACTAACCTTATTGAGTTTTTTGAGAAAGTGACCAAGGAGGTGGATGGGGGCAAGGCAGTGGACGTGGTATATATGGATTTTAGTAAGGCGTTTGATAAGGTTCACCATGGTAGGCTTCTGCAGAAAATGCAGATGTATGGGATTGGGGGTGATCTAGGAAATTGGATCAGGAATTGGCTAGCGGATAGGAAACAGAGGGTGGTGGTTGATAGTAAATATTCATCATGGAGTGCGGTTACAAGTGGTGTACCTCAGGGATCTGTTTTGGGGCCACTGCTGTTTGTAATATTTATTAATGATCTGGATGAGGGTATAGTTGGGTGGATTAGCAAATTTGCTGATGACACCAAAGTCGGTGGTGTGGTAGACAGTGAGGAAGGGTGTCGTAGTTTGCAGGAAGACTTAGACAGGTTGCAAAGTTGGGCCGAGAGGTGGCGGATGGAGTTTAATGCGGAGAAGTGTGAGGTAATTCACTTTGGTAGGAATAACAGATGTGTTGAGTATAGGGCTAACGGGAGGACTTTGAATAGTGTGGAGGAGCAGAGGGATCTAGGTGTATGTGTGCATAGATCCCTGAAAGTTGGGAATCAAGTAGATAAGGTTGTTAAGAAGGCATATGGTGTCTTGGCGTTTATTGGTAGGGGGATTGAATTTAGGAGTCGTAGCGTTATGTTGCAACTGTACACAACTCTGGTGCGGCCGCACTTGGAGTACTGTGTGCAGTTCTGGTCCCCACATTACAGGAAGGATGTGGAGGCTTTGGAGAGGGTGCAGAGGAGGTTTACCAGGATGTTGCCTGGTATGGAGGGGAGATCCTATGAGGAGAGGCTGAGGGATTTGGGATTGTTTTCGCTGGAAAGGCGGCGGCTAAGAGGGGATCTTATTGAAACATATAAGATGATTAGAGGTTTAGATAGGGTGGATAGTGATAGCCTTTTTCCTCTGATGGAGAAATCCAGCACGAGGGGGCATGGCTTTAAATTGAGGGGGGGTAGTTATAGAACCGATGTCAGGGGTAGGTTCTTTACCCAGAGGGTGGTGAGGGATTGGAATGCCCTGCCAGCATCAGTAGTAAATGCGCCTAGTTTGGGGGCGTTTAAGAGATCCGTAGATAGGTTCATGGACGAAAAGAAATTGGTTTAGGTTGGAGGGTCACAGTTTTTTTTTAACTGGTCGGTGCAACATCGTGGGCCGAAGGGCCTGTTCTGCGCTGTAATGTTCTATGTTCGATGTTCTAAGGGGTCAGGGTGATATGGGATGGGGGATATGGGGAATGAAGGAAATGGGGATTTGGGGAATGAGGAGGTGGGGATATGGGGAATAAGGGAAATCTGGGGGTGAGGGTGATATGGAGGTCGGGAGAAGGGGGTGAGGGTGATGTGGGGGTGAGTGGGACATGGGAAATGAGGGGAATGTGGGAATCAGGGATATGCGAATGAAGGAGGTATGGGTATGAAAGGATTGGGGTTTTGGGGAATGGGGAAATTATAGGGATGAGGGCGATGGGAATGTACGGGAGACATGGAGAAATGAGAAGAATGGTTATAGAGGGAGATGGGGATATGGGGGTTGAGTGTATGGGTGTTATATGGGTGAGGGGTTGGGAGGATGGGTTGGCGATATGGTGGGGATATAGGGTGAGGATATGTGGAATATGTAGTGAGGGTGATATGGGGATGAGGGGAATTGTGGGATATGGAGGCGGGATATGGGGGTGAAGCGCAGAGGCGATATGGGGAATAAAGGGATAGGATGAAATGGGGGTGAGAGTGATTGGGACACGGGGAATGAGAGGGCGGGGAGATATGGGACAGCGGGAATGAGGATGAAGGGGGGATACGGGGTGAGCGGGATGGGGAATTAGGTGAGAGGGACAATGTATAGAGATGGGGAAATAGTCGTGATGGGGGTTAATGGAGGGAACAGTGAGGGGGAACAGAGAAGGGAATGGAGGGGTCAGGATAGAATAGAGGGGATAGTTGTGGTGCAGAAGGGGTGAATAATGGTGACAGAGTGCGGAGCAGAGCAGAAGAATAGAGGGGATGGGGAAATAGTGGGGATACTGGGTAGGGGGAGTGGAGGGGACACAGGTCGGTGAAAAGAAGAGAGTGAGATGGAAAGAGTAGGAGACCGGGAAGAAACAAATAAAGGGAGAGTGAGCGATAAAAGAAAATTAGGTGAGCTTCAGTGTCAGCAACGAAATCCATTTGTCTGCCTCAGAGTGTTCCTGGACATCCATCTTCTTTCTCAGAAGAAAGAATATGGTACCCAGATATGATGGTGGTTCTTGCACTATCAGACTTGCCCTGCCATAGAATATGGTGTTAAACCCCTGGGTGTATAATTAATGAGTTGCGAGCTGGAAGATATGGCGTGGTTTCCCGCCAGCTCGAGAGCGGGAAACACACCATGTTCCTCTCCTCTCACCATGGGACACAGACCTGGGTGGGAGAGGCCTGGGCATCCAGGTGAGTGATGGCGGGATTTGGATTGTGGGGCAGAGGAGTGGATTTGGCAGCAAGGACAGATGGGTGGCTCTCAGTCGGCTCCCCTTTCCTAATGTCTGGTTCTTTGATAAGACACTTCAGAGCCTTTAAATAAGCCACCTCCGCCCTCCCCCCTCCCGATCCAGGAACCCACAAACAACCTGACAGTGTGAGAGTGATCAATGCTTACTTTTCAGGCTCCCCGCATGACAAGTTGCCCCCATCCACCATTGGGTGAATACCAGCAGTGACAGCATGAGGCCCTTTGGTGGTCATGAAATGCCCACCTAACGGCCTCAATTGTTGGCCGGCAGGAAGGCCATTCATGAGGCAGGAAAGTGACAGGTTCCGCATCAATCACTCTCCCACCTGATTAAATACCTTCCCCACCAGCTCCAAACTTACCGCGGGAAAACGCATTCAGTTCCACCCAGTATTTTAGTGAGGGCATGGAAATAAAGGACAATTCATTTCAAAAAAAGGATCAAAGAAATTAAAGGAAAACATCCACATTGTAAAATTGCGCAGACCTTATTTCTGAAATCACAAATGACCAGTTTCTTTTGTTGTTGGAACTTTGGAGTTGATAGGAACTGTCGGAGGGGGAATTTATTTGATTTGATTTTGATTTGATTTATTCTTGTCACATATATTAGTGTACAGTGAAAAGTATTGCATCTTGCACGCTATACAGACAACACATACTGTCCATAGAAATGGAAAGGAGAAGTATGTAGTGTTAGTCATAGCTGGGGTGTTGAGAAAGATCAGTGTGATGCGAGGGAGGGCCATTCAAAAGTCTGATGGCAGGAGGGAAGAAGCTGTTCTTGAGTCAGTTGGTAATTTCCACATGTGGCAAATACAGTGGGACAGTCCTGGTTTCCATAATGCCTGTGCTTATGGTTTTATCAACTGGGAACAGCAGAAGTCTCTCTTTCTGCCTTCTTTTAACCTGATCTGATAAATGAAACACATGGAACGCAATTTGTGCTTGGTTTTGGTCAACTTGCGGTTTGCACACACTGAACGAGTAACTTAGCTGCGGAAATTATTACAATTCACAAGAGGTCGAAACTCCAGTCAATACAAAGGCATCACAAGCTTGATTTATGTGCGCAACTGAAATAAAAGCTGATTAGCAAAGACCTTGTCTGGAGAACACCAAATGTGATGACATGCTGTCGTCTCTGCTTGTTAATTTTCTAATGGAGATTGTTGGTGCTACAAATCTTATTGCTTTTGCCAGCAGCATGGTTCACCGCGCGATGGGGAGTGTACAGAAGAAGGAATGGAAAATGTCTAGTTTTATTCACCGTAAAAGGATCAACAAAAGGACCTTGTGTATGTATAAGGGAGACTGTCACTTTCCATTCCTGGAATACTCGCTGCGTGACTGGTATGCAACCTCATTGTTTGTGAACAGAATTCCCACTCACCTGAAGAAGGGGCTTGGAGCTCCGAAAGCTTGTGTGGCTTTTGCTCCCAAATAAACCTGTTGGACTTTAACCTGGTGTTGTTAAACTTCTTACTGTGTTTACCCCAGTCCAACGCCAGCATCTCCACATCATGACCTCATTGAGAAGCAGAGGTGAATGGCAAAAGTGCACAAAGCATTTATCACAGACATATTCATCCACTCTGGAAAAAGGGACACTTTGAAATGGATAATGTGGTCCACTTTATCAGAAGTGGGCAATGCTATCATCTACATCATTAGATAGGGACATTTTGGGGTAGGGAGGAGGTGTGACATATTCACTCTTGCATTCAAAAACATACCAACGAAAGTCATATTGTTCAGGATTTTGTAATGCAGCCATAGATTGTCATGTGGGTAATATTTATCTCTGTTGTTCAAAGCTGTTCTGCACACAAGTGATTGGGTTATTATTAATATCTGTTCTAAATGCCTGGTGCAATCGTGATATCCATCTCTGTCCCTTGGTTAGGTTGCACACAGTTGGTATCCCAGTGAATCAGAGCCATGGTCTCCCTCAGACTCACACAAACTCCTTGCCGACTGCCTCATTTTCACCAACACACATGAATTGGGAAATTGTGACTTTGTTTTTGTTTCACCTGTTTCAGCTCCATTAAAGATGTTATATAAACGCAGTTGTTGATAAATTCCTTCTTTTCTCAAGCCCATGCTTGTTCTCTTCGGAGCGAGGCGAGCTGTGCCCAGCTTCTAATTTTATCTTTTACTCTTGTTCTGTGCTTCTAAAACTTCATTCTAACTCTTTAAAACTCTCTAACAACGCCCTAATGCAATTTCTCATAGATTTGGCCACACCCTAGCTGTGACTGTAACATTACATTCTGCACTCTCTCCTTTCCTTCTCTATCACAGTATGTTTTGTCTGTATAACCCGCAAGAAACAATACTTTTCACTGCATGTTAATACATGTGACAATAATAAATCAAATCAAATCAAATCTTTTGTTTTACAATTCACTGCCTCCATTTTAATTATATTTTCTTTCTTCCCAACTCTGTCTCTCATTTCGTAAAACGTTTATTGTCATTTGGTCCCTTTGCCTTTTGCACGGTCTCTCGCGCTTTCTCTCTGCCTCTGTTTGTGTATTTTCCTGTGGATCTGACTTGCTCCCTCTTTCTGCTTGTCCCTGGTTGTCTGTACATCTGTCTTTTTTTCATCATCTCTATCTTCTATTATTGTTTCCCTTTCTCTATTAATTCCTTGGTCACCTTTGCTGTTAAAATGTATCTTTCTCTCGATCCATTCCCCTTTGTCATTCCACTTCTTTCCCTTTCTCCCTCACTTGTTCCCGACCTCAGCCTTTCCCACCGTAGGTGGTCTCTCACCTGCCTTGATGTGGATCTGAGTGACAGATCATCTGGTGCCATTCATGACAAACTGGGATACTTCCACTCATGAACGGGGCAAGGATATAGCCAGAAGATTCTTCCTTTTGCTATCAATTGGCAACTTTGCTCAGCATACAATCCCGACAGTGCAGAAGGAGGTGATTTGGTCCATCGAGTCTGCACTGACTCTCCAAACGAGCATGTTACCCAGACCCAGAATCTGCCCTATCCCCGTTGCCCCAAGCATTTACCTTGCGAATCCCCCGAACCTACAGATCTTGGGACACATCTCATTTTTTTGCACATAAAACTGAACATTAGTCCTCTTTAACTCGATACAATCATAGAATCCCCACAGTGCGGAAGGAGGCCAATCGGCCAATTGAGCTTTAACCAACAACAATCCCAGCCAGGCCTTGTTCCCATGTATTTACCCTTCTAGTCCCCCTGACACCAAGGGGCAATCTAGCACGGCCAATCCATCTAACCCACACATCTTTGGACTGTGGGAGGAAATCGGAGCACCTGGAGGAAACTCAGGCAGACCATGGGAGAACGTGCAAACTCCACACAGCGCTCCGAAAGCTAATGGTATTTGCTACCAAATAAACCTGTTGGACTTTAACCTGGTGTTGTTAAAACTCTTACAATGCAAAGGCAGCAGCATTGACTGTCAGAGACATGTCCGTTAGGCTGGCACCAGCATAGCTAGAGCAGGGTTGACCAACATATTCACTGGGCAAACACACGTCAATGTTTTTCTCACTCAAGGGGCCGATGAGTAAATTTCAGAATGATAAAGTTTGGCACAGCAGAAATTTCAATGAAAAACTAAACTGAGATATGAAAAGAAACAACTTGCTGAGCACAATAATGAGTAATAAATAAAGATGATTATTAGAGTTTAATCCTCATCAATCACAAATTGTTTCTCTCCCACATTTGCTGCAGATTGGCTCAAAATCCTATCAGCAGCAAACATGGGAAAGAAACGGGATGTGATTGGAGGAGCAGCTCCATGCAGATTCTTCCATTCAAACTGAACTGTGTGACTGAGATTCTGGAAACTCGCTCCGGGGGCCGCATTGAGGGGCTTCGAGGGTCACATTCGCCCCTTGGTCCACACGTTGGACAACCCTGGGCTACTGCATGTGTTTGATGAGTGAGTAACAATTTATGTGTTTGGAAAGAGAGCAAACATCATCAGGGAATGAGTGAAGAAGAGTGGAGACATCCAGTTCTTGCCATCCTTACGCCAATGGAAGATGAAGTGCTGGATCAGGAAGGTCTGGGGGCAGAGTGGGTAATTACTGCTGGTGAGATGGGTTGAGTGAGTGGCCTAATGAATGGGCACAGGAGAGCCTCTGGTGAGGACAAAACATAGAGCTTGTTTATCCATCACTGGTCACAGAGAGCAGTCTGAAGGACGTATTGGGATAAGAACAAAATAACTAGGAGCAGCAGAAGGCCATTCAGCCCCTCGAGCATACTCCATCACGGCTGATCTAATTATAGTCTCAACTCTTTTCCCCGTAACCCTTGATGCGCTTCTCAATCCAAAATCATTCTGAACTCAGCCTTGAATATATTCAATGACTCTGCCGCCACTAGTATCCAGGGAAGAGAATTCCACTGACCAGCCACCATCTAAAAAATAAATTTCTCCTCATCTCAGTCTTAAGGGACTGTCAATTACATTTTAAAATCTGTCCCCTTGTTCTGGTCTCTCTTACAAGAAGAAACAGCCTCTCAGCAACCACCCTGTCTCATCCCCTCAACGCGATAACCTTTTAATCTTCTGAACTTTCATTGATATTGCTCCAATCTGCTCAAATTTTCCTCGTAAAATAAACCTCTCCATCCCAGGAATCAGCCGAGTGAGCTTTCTCTGAACTGGTTCCAATACAATTCTATCCTTTTTTAAGTAAAGAGCTCAACATTATACACATTTCTCCAGTTGTGATCTAATGAAGGTCGTGGAAAGCTGCAGCAAAACCTTCTTACTCTTACCTTCCATTCCTATTGCAGTAAGAACGTTAAGAAACAGGAGCAGGAGTCATCCATTCTGTCCTTCACATCCACTCCATCATTCAATGTGACCATGGCTGATCCTCGGCTTCAACACCATTTCCAGCATTATCCCTGCATTCCTTGATTCACCAGCATTCTAATGGAAAACAAATACCCCCTCATCTCAGCCTAAATAACTGCCCCTTATTCTCAGACTGTGTCCCAGGTTTCAGACCCTCCAGCAAGGGGAAACATCCTTTCGGCATCTGGCCTATTGAACTCCGTAAATTAGTGTTGGTTTGAATAAGTTCGGCTACCATTCTTCTAAAGGCCTGAGAATAAAGTATTTTTGTTCCTCATAGTACAACCCATCTGTCCCTGGACCTATTTTAGTGAACCTTCTTTACATGCCAAGTACATCTTTGCTTCAGCCAGGAGACCAAAACTGTTCACAATACTCCAGGTTGGTCTCAGCAAGGCTGCATATAATTGCAGGAAGACATCTTTTTCCTCCACTCAAATCCTCTTAGAATAATGGCTAACATACCATGTGTTATCTTAACTGCTCTCATCTTAGCTTTCAGTGCCTCATGAACAAGGACATCAAAATATCTTGAAGTTGTCTTAATGTCTGTTTTTCCTACAAAATTAGATAACCTCACATGTTTCCACCTTGTCGTCCAGCTGGCAAACCTTTGGCCGCTCCCTGAGCCTCTCCACATCCCCTTGAAACATCTTTGCATCCTCCTCACAATTCAGATTTTCACCTAGTTTTCCAGTTTTTGCAAATTTGGAAATATTATATTTGATCCCCACATCCATATCATTGATATAGATTCTGAATAGCTGAGACCCAAACACTGATCCCTGCCGTACTCCACTAGTTAGAAGCTGTCAACCCAAAAGTAACCCATTTATTCCAACTCCTTGTTTCTGTCCACTCAATCCACATTGGAGAGCTGGTGCAGACACGATGGGCCAAATGGCCTCCTCCTGCACCAACACTATTCTGTGAAATCTTGGAAAACAGGGAAATGCTGGAATTAAACTCAGCAGGTTCGGCAGCATCTGTGCAGAGAGAGAGAGAAACAGAGTTAACATTTCAGCTCTGTGACCTTTCCTGTGAACTGGGGAAAGTTAGAAATGTAACAGGTTTGGAGAAAGGGGCGGGTGGGACAGGGACGAAAGGAAGGTCTGTGAGAGGGTGGAAGACAGGAGAGATTGAATGAGAGAAAAGTGAACCCCCCGCCCCCGAGAGCCAAACTCCCTCAGAGGCTCCCACACTGCATTCCAACAAACTGAACTGGATTGGACTGAATGGGAAGTCATGGGAATGTAACCCTCACTGACTTCACGGATCAAGTACATTTCTGGATGGAAATTAGCTGCATCGACTCCAGCCTGGTTGTTGGTGTGAAACAGGAGCTGATGTCTATCTGTGTGAGTGTGTGTGTGTGTGAGTTCCTGCCTGCAGCTCCCAGAGAGTTTAAAATCCTGCATCTGTCTCTCTGCAGAGCTGCTGGTTAAAGACACATTTCCAGCATTTATCAGACAGAAACTTCACTCTCATTCTCTCCCTCCCCTCCCCCAGCCAGTGCTTCTGTTAAAAAAAGGCTAAACGCTTTATTTTGCAGCTCTGATCAGTGGTGAATCATTAACCATGAAGCACAGGGCACACACACACATTCACCCACCCGGACACACAGCATTGTAAATCAGAAGTGGGATTTGTAAACGCAGCAACAAAGAACTTTGCAAGATCTTGTTTCAGTTCAGGCAACTGAAGGAAAAGTGAACTTTGCAAGAATCAGCAAAGGGTGCAAACCTGTAGCGGATGGAGTCCTGGATGAACAAGTTGTACAATCCACATTCAGACCTGGCCTCTCTCTCTCTCTCCCTGGCAGTGCAGGGCTGCTGGTTCATTTAAATCCATCTTCTCTCAGCTCCCAGTGCTGGTGATGTGAAGCTGGGAGTGGGGGGGAGGGAGAGCCTTGGGATGAACCATTTGCCTGGTGCTCACTAACCCCCACACACACAAACAACCCCCCCCCCCCCCCCCACACACACTCAGAGACAGGTTGGTGTTGGATTGGCCCATACCTGGAGTAGGTGGGTTCAGGTGAGGTGTAGGAGCTGTGGTTGGATGGGGGGGGGGGTGATTGGGGAGGTGTGGACAGTTTGAGTGACTCAGTGAGGTTATAAAAAGGCTGAGGCTCCTTTGTCCAGTCTCTCTCTCCACGTGGGTTGGTAAGTATCAGGTAAGCTGTGTCTTTGTGAGTGAGTGAGTCAGTGTGTGCTTGCATGGAGTTCCAGCTCTGATATTTTAACCCCCCCTTTCCCAGCACAAAGCCCCTGTTCCTGGATCTCTCTCTCCACCATGGGAGAGGGGATGGAAGGAGTTGGAGAGATCACCGAGGGAAAACATGTGCGATGGTGAGTATGAACCTCTTCACTTTCTGTCTGCACCTTTCCCGCCTCAGCTCTGCTTTTCTCTCTGTTTGCAGCCTCCTCTCAATCTCTCTCCCTCTCCATCTTTCTCTCTCTCAACCTTTCTCTCTCTCAATCTCTCTCCCTCTCAATCTCTCTCTCTCAATCTCTCTCTCTCTCAATCTCTCTCCCTCTCCATCTTTCTATCTCTCAACCTTTCTCCCTCTCAATCTCTCTCCCTCTCAATCTCTCTCAATCTCCCCCCAGCTGTTTCCCCCCCAGCTCATTCCCCCCCAGCTCTTTCCCCCCCAGCTGTTTCCCCCCAGCTCTTTCCCCCCCAGCTCTTTCCCCCCCAGCTCTTTCCCACCCAGCTCTTTCCCCACCAGCTCTTTCCCCCCAGCTCTTTCCCCCCCAGCTCTTCCCCCCCCAGCTCTTCCCCCCCCCCAGCTCTTCCCCCCCCCAGCTCTTCCCCCCCGCTCTTTCCCCCCCCCCAGCTCTTTCCCCCCCCCCAGCTCTTTCCCCCCCCCCAGCTCTTTCCCCCCCCCCAGCTCTTTCCCCCCCCCAGCTCTTTCCCCCCCCCAAGCTCTTTCCCCCCCCCAGCTCTTTCCCCCCCCAGCTCTTCCCCCCCCCAGCTCTTTCCCCCCCGCCAGCTCTTTCCCCCCCCCAGCTCTTTCCCCCCAGCTCTTTCCCCCCCCCAGCTCTTTCCCCCCCAGCTCTTTCCCCCCCCCAGCTGTTCCCCCCCAGCTGTTCCCCCCCAGCTGTTCCCCCCCAGCTGTTCCCCCCCAGCTGTTCCCCCCCAGCTGTTCCCCCCCCAGCTGTTTCCCCCCCAGCTGTTTCCCCCCCAGCTGTTTCCCCCCCAGCTGTTTCCCCCCCAGCTGTTTCCCCCCCAGCTGTTTCCCCCCCCAGCTGTTTCCCCCCCAGCTGTTTCCCCCCCCAGCTGTTTCCCCCCCAGCTGTTTCCCCCCCCAGCTGTTTCCCCCCCCAGCTGTTTCCCCCCCCAGCTGTTTCCCCCCCAGCTGTTTCCCCCCCCAGCTGTTCTCCCCCCCAGCTGTTCTCCCCCCAGCTGTTTCCCCCCCAGCTGTTTCCCCCCCAGCTGTTTCTCCCCCCAGCTGTTTCCCCCCAGCTGTTTCCCCCCCCAGCTGTTTCTCCCCAGCTGTTCCCCCCCCAGCTGTTATCCCCCCCAGCTGTTACCCCCCCCAGCTGTTACCCCCCCACAGCTGTTTCCCCCCCCCCCGCTCTGCTTCCCCCCCCCCGCTCTGCTTCCCCCCCCCGCTCTGCTTCCCCCCCCGCTCTGCTTCCCCCCCCCCGCTCTGCTTCCCCCCCCCGCTCTGTTTCCCCCCCCCCGCTCTGTTTCCCCCCCCCCGCTCTGTTTTTCCCCCCCCGCTCTGTTTCCCCCCCCCCGCTCTGTTTTCCCCCCCGCTCTGTTTCCCCCCCCCCCGCTCTGTTTCCCCCCCCCCGCTCTGTTCCCCCCCCCGCTCTGTTTCCCCCCCCGCTCTGTTTCCCCCCCCGCTCTGTTTCCCCCCCCGCTCTGTTCCCCCCCCCCCGCTCTGTTCCCCCCCCGCTCTGTTTCCCCCCCCGCTCTGTTTCCCCCCCCGCTCTGTTTCCCCCCCCGCTGTTTCCCCCCCGCTGTTTCCCCCCCGCTCTGTTTCCCCCCCCCCGCTCTGTTTCCCCCCCCGCTCTGTTTCCCCCCCCCGCTCTGTTTCCCCCCCCCCCGCTCTGTTCCCCCCCCCCGCTCTGTTCCCCCCCGCTCTGTTTCCCCCCCCGCTCTGTTTCCCCCCCGCTGTTTCCCCCCCGCTCTGTTTCCCCCCCCTCGCTCTGTTTCCCCCCCCGCTCTGTTTCACCCCCCGCTCTGTTTCCCCCCCCCCCCCGCTCTGTTTCCCCCCCCCCCGCTCTGTTTCCCCCCCCCGCTCTGTTTCCCCCCCCCCGCTCTGTTTCCCCCCCCCGCTCTGTTTCCCCCCCCCCCGCTCTGTTTCCCCCCCCCGCTCTGTTTCCCCCCCCCGCTCTGTTTCCCCCCCCCCCCGCTCTGTTTCCCCCCCCGCTCTGTTTCCCCCTCTCAGACCCGCCCTGACCAATTCCTCTGAGACTCTCCAGTCCCACCAGGATTCCCCCCCCCCAAATCCCAGCCCTATCCATAGGGAGCCCCTCCCCAGCTCCTGAACTCCTGTCCCCACCGCCACCGACAGACCCAAACCCCACCCCCACCGACAGACCCAAACCCCACCCCCACCGACAGACCCAAACCCCACCCCCACCGACAGACCCAAACCCCACCCCCACCGACAGACCCAAACCCCACCCCCACCGACAGACCCAACCCCCACCGACAGACCCGAACCCCACCGACAGACCCAAACCCCACCTCCACCGACAGACCCAAACCCCACCCCCACCGACAGACCCAACCCCCACCCCCAGACCCAAAACCCCACCCCCACCGACAGACCCAACCCCCACCCCCACCGACAGACCCAACCCCCACCCCCACCGACAGACCCAAACCCCACCCCCATCGACAGACCCAAAACCCCACCCCCACCGACAGACCCAAACCCCACCCCCACCGACAGACCCAACCCCCACCCACAGACCCAAACCTCACCCCCACCGACAGACCCAAACCCCACCCTCAGACCCAAACCCCACCCCCACCGACAGACCCAAACCCCACCCCCAGACCCAACCCCCACCCCCACCGACAGACCCAACCCCAGACCCAAAACCCCACCCCACCGACAGACCCAAAACCCCACCCCCACCGACAGACCCAAACCCCACCCCCACCGACAGACCCAAAACCCCACCCCCACCGACAGACCCAAACCCCACCCCCAGACCCAAACCCCACCCCCACCGACAGACCCAAAACCCCACCCCCACCGACAGACCCAAAACCCCACCCCCACCGACAGACCCAAAACCCCACCCCCACCGACAGACCCAAATCCCACCCCCACCAACAGACCCAAACCCCACCCCCACCAACAGACCCAAACCCCACCAACCGACCCAAACCTCTCGGCCCCTCCCCCCGATCCTCTCTGCCCCTCCCCCCGATCCTCTCTGCCCCTCCCCCCGATCCTCTCTGCCCCTCCCCCCGATCCTCTCTGCCCCTCCCCCCGATCCTCTCTGCCCCTCCCCCCGATCCTCTCTGCCCCTCCCCCCGATCCTCTCTGCCCAATCTTCCCCAATCCCACTCTAATCACCCCCCCACTCACTCTCTCTCAGGAACTCACCGCCAAAGCCCTCTGAGCCACTCTCAATCCTTCTCAACCCGCTGCCCTCAATCTCCACTAATTCCCCCCCAAAACTCCCCTTTCCCCCACCTGATTCCCTGTCCCTCTGCCCCATCTCCTTTCATCCGACTGTAAGCACCCCCAATCTCTCTGACACCCACCGCCAATCTGACTCTCAGCCCCCTGAATCCTCCAAGTTCCTGCCCCAATTCCTCAGCCCCCCCCCCAAAGGCTCCCTCTGCCCCCCTGCCAAACCCAAGCCCCCCTGACGCCTGCACCCAATCCTTCCTCAGTCCTCCCCACCCCAGAATCCCTCTGAGTCACCCCCCCCCGCTCCGAATCGCTCGACACCCCCCCAATTCTAACCCTGATGCAAGGCCCCACCCTAAATCCCTCTCTGAATTTCCCCCCTCCCAAATCCCTATGAATCCACCCCGCCCTCAATCCCTTTCCCTCCACCCCGACTCCCCCCCCTCCCGCTAACTCCCTCTCTGACTCCCTACCCCATCCAGACCCTCCCCAGATTCTAAGCCCCTGAGATTCCTCTGGAATCCCCCCTGAATGTCTCCCGAGATCGCCCCCACCCTCGCCACATTCCTCTGCCCCCGAATCCTGCTCCCTCTCCAATCCCACCCCTTCAATCTGTCTGAGCACCAAACCATGTCTTGTAATCCCCGTAAGCCCCCCAATCCCTCCTGTATCCCTCAGAACCCCAGAAATCCCCCTCTAAGCCTCCCCTTCTCGAATCCCCCTCAATTCCCCCCGATTCCCTCCCTCTCAGCCCCGCTAAATCCCAAATTCCCCATGAGACCCTTAAATACCCGAATCCCTCTAATTCCCGACCACAATCCCTGAGTCTACCCCTACATCCCTCTCCACTCTCCCCCTTTAATCCCTCTCAATTCCCCCCCCCCACTCCAGCCAATTCTGTCGTCCCTCCTCACAATCCCTCTAAATCTCCCGATCCTTCCCTCTGAGCCCCGTACCCCGCTCCCCCCACTGCCCAAACCATCTTCAAAGCCCCCCAGCTGAATATCACTCTAAGTTCCCCTCTTTCCCCCCGCCCCCCCTCTCAACCTGGCAAATTCCCACTCCCTCCCTGTGAACAGCCTCTGGACTGACAGATCCCCCCCTTTCTAATTAGTACCCCCCCCCCTCCCCCCCCCCGCCACCGCGCGTCCATCCCCGTCCACCACCCCCCGGTAAACAGCTCCTGGTGGAGTTGGATGTGGAAACTCTGCCCATTTTAAACATTAACGTTCAAATGACTAATTCCCCTGACACTGAGCAGCCTGTGTTATAACATCCCCCACCCCCATCCTGTACAACAGACCCCCTGTCTGATTCTTCCCCCCCATCTCCATTGCCCCCTTTCTCTGATAACCCCTGACTCTGGTCAGCCTGTGTTATAATATTCCCCCCACTTGTACAACAGCCTCCCCCACCGGCCCCTTCCCTCTCTGTCTAATAGCCCCTGGCTCTGAACAAGCCCCTGTATTACACACTCCACCCTTTCAGCAGTGCTGAATCCCTCTGAATTGCCCCCGATTCCCTCCCTCTGCGTTCCTGGGCCTTTGCTGCTTGTGAACAGCAAACCCGTGATCTGGCCCGTCCCCCACGAGAGAGAGAGAGATAGAGAGAGACAGAGAAGTAGAGATGGAGATAGAGAGAATGCTGCTGTAATTCAGACGGAATGATTCACAGAGAGGGGGAAGCAGAGATCAGAGAGATGGAGATGGGGAGGATGCGACTGTAATTCAGACTGATTCACAGAGAAGGAAGCAGAGATCAGAGAGAGGGGGAAGCAGATAGAGAGAGTGAAGGAGATAGAGAGAGATAAGAGACAAATAAAAGCAGAGTTAAAGTTAAAATTGTATTTGTTAATCACAAGTAGGCTTACATTAACACTGCAATGAAGTTATTGTGAAAAGATATAGAGATGGGGAGTGAGAGAGAATGCTGCTGTACTTCAGACAGAATGAGTCACAGAGAGGGAGCAGAGATAGACAGAGGGGGGAGCAGAGAGAGAGAGAGAGACGGAGAGGAGGCTGCTGTGATTGAGATAAAATGATCCACAGAGAGAGAGAGAGATGTCCAGAGAGGCTGAGATACAAAGTGAGATGTCGAGATAAATAGAAAGTGGGGCTTTGGCAAGACAGAGTGACAAAGTTTCAGAGAGAGTGAAAGATAGAGAGAATGAGAGAAAAAGGGAAAGATGCTGCCATTGTGAGAGGCTGAGGTATAAAGGATGGGGAGAGACCGGGATTGGAAAGATGTGGAGAAACAGTTCTGAGGATGGGGGAGTTGCACAGACAGAGCTTCAGGGAGAGGGATTGAAATCTGTGGGATTACATTGGAGCAGGGATCACTGGGAATACCCCCTCCCCCTGACACACAGACCACTAACCCTCAGTGTAAAAGCCCCACCAGTCAATCTGTGAATAAAAATGAACGACAAAGACACGGGGACTTTTATTAATATTTTTCTCTCTGGTTATAGCTCTTGTCCGAGGATTCCTCACGGCAAAACTATTCGCTCTCTGCATCGCCAAAGTTTCCAAAGGAATTCTCCTTGGAAGAGAGAAAGAGAAAATAAAGTGACATTTGATTAAACACAAAACAAAAGCTGATTAAAAACAATAAAAGGCACAGCAAGATCCCAGGACTTGCTGAAATTCACAATCTCACTGGGGGGAGGGGGGGGAAACATTCATTTTCACCTCCTCATTATTAAACCCTGACAAAATGGGAACACGTTTCAAATGCAATGAACTTCCAACTGCCTCCTGACTGTCCCGATATTGAATTTATTAAACACGTCAAAGCATTCTGGGGGCTTTACTCCAGAGACAGGCCAGTGAATAAACACAGGAGGCCCCAGTGAAGTTCCCACTTCTATCAGTCACCTCTCCCCTCCCCGCACCCCCCCCCTCTGTTTCTCCCTCTCCGTCTCTTACACACTTCCCCCAGATCTATATCTGTCCAATACCCCGTCTCTGCTCCTGTCTCTGGATAACCTGTCCTGATCTCTGCTCTGTTTCTCTACCTCGAGGTGAATCTGGATTGAAATGCTCTCTCTAAGTTTCTGTCTGACCGTTTAAAATAAAACTCACAATCAAAAGGGAAATGAGAGGGGGGCGGGAGCAGGAAAACCCACAATCCCACCCTGAAGCGGCTGCTTCACATTTTATTGAACCATTGAATTCAGCCACTTAAACCCTGTTGGGGAATTAAGCAAATGCAAAAGTGCTCCTGAGATTTAGGCCGTGAAGTGCGGCTTAGTCACAGAGGCTGCATTATTCCTCAGGTAGAAAGAACAAACCCCCCTCTCTCCCACCCCCCAGTTA
Source organism: Mustelus asterias (assembly GCF_964213995.1). Lineage (NCBI taxonomy): Eukaryota > Metazoa > Chordata > Chondrichthyes > Carcharhiniformes > Triakidae > Mustelus > Mustelus asterias. The sequence goes on from NW_027590909.1 coordinate 138,970, forward strand.
AACAGAACAATCTTCTCCATCCACACCCACAAATCCCAGCGCCCTGTCTAAACACACAAGCAGGACTCTGGGATTGAGAACAAGCCTTTCCCCCAGGCTCAGGAATTTGAATTTCAGCTCCCTCTCCCTCCTGAGTGCTTCACAGTGAGAGGGAGAGAGACTGGGAATGCTGCAATCAGGATCCCACAGGGAGTCCCACACTGCAGGAGGACACCCCCCACCCCCAGAGCCTCTGTCTCTATCCCCCTACCCCCCTCCACTGAGCACCCAACACTCCCCACCCCTTCTCTGTTCACCCTGTTTCTCTCTCTCTACCCCACCCTCCTTCCCCTCCATCTTTTTATGTTTAAAGCATGGGGCTCTGTCATAGTGTGAGGAATATGGGGCAGGGGGACGGGGCAGGGGGACGGAGCATGAGTGCACAGCAAGATCCCACACACACACAGCTTGAACACGGCCAGATACAAAGTGATTTTGAAGTGAGGATTGGGGTAAAGTGAGTGGGAAATGAGGGAACCACACGTCTCCCTCTCTTTCCCCTCCATCTCTCCCCCACCGCAAATGAAAATAATAAGTCACTCCAGCATTGGTGCTGTTTGTACATTCGATATGAACAGGGAACCTTCCACTTCGAGCAGAGTCACACCCTTCTCCCATTCCCTCTGTCTCTCGCTGTTTCTCTCTTTCTCTGCCTCTATCTCTGAACCTGTCCAGCCCCCTCTGTGTCTCTTTTGCTTTCCCCCCAGATCTATATATATATCCAATACCCCATCTCTGCCCCGGTCTCTCTTACTCTGGATAATCTGTCCTGATCTCTGCTCTGTTTCTCCGTCTGGGGATGAATGGGGATTAAAATGCTCTCTCTGATAAGTTTCTGTCTGACCGTTTCAAATAATGACGTGTTGTGAGCCACGTTTGCTATTTCTCAGTGATTTCCATGGGGAAATGGGGAGGGAAGCTCCTGCAAAGCCACATCTCTCTCTCACTGCAATGTGGCAGCAGCCACATTCCAATATCTTTATATTGGGAAAAAATCTATTCAAACACAACAGCCCAGATTCAGCCTCAGTCACACAGCCGCTGGTTACAAATCCCACCTTCTGGGAGGGTGTGAGTGAGGGTCTTTTCCCCAGAGACTGGGGAGCTGGGCTGTGAGTGCAGAGCAGAGGACCCACCCCTAACCCACCCCCCCCCTCCAGTGTGTCTCCTCTCCCTGCCCCTCTGCCTTTGATCTCCCTCTGTTACCCTCCCTTTCTCTCTCTCTCCTTCCCTGATAACTCACAATCAAAGGAGAAAGATGGGAGAGAGAGAGAGATAGCAGGAAAACCCACAATCACATCCCCAATCCGATGGAATAAAGCGGCTGCTGCAGGTTTTATTCGGCTGCTTTTCTCTCTCTCTCTGTCTGTCTCTCCTTCCCCCACTCCCTGTCTTTCTCTGTCTCTGTCTGTCTTTCCCTCCCTCCCTGTCTCTCTCTTTCTCTCTCTCTGTCTTTCCCTCCCTGAAATTAAATCCAAAAAATTCACATTGGTGTTTTCCATCACATTTTATTGAAAGATGAAATATAGACAGGAATGTCTGGGGAGAGAGAGAGGGGAGGGGTGCTGGGATTGGTAAGAACGCTGGAGAGACAGAGACAGGGAAATTATGAACGCCCCCCCATCCAAATAGAAATTCCTGGGAAAAGAGGGAGGAGAATCTGGAGTCACACAGCACAGAAACAGGCCCTTCGGCCCACCAGGTCTATGCTGGCCATCAAATTCCAATCTATACTCCCCCCATTCCCCAGCACTCGCTGCACAGCCTACGATGCCTCGGCGATTGAAGTGCTTTAATTTACCCGACCCCGTTTACACTTCTTCCTTTGAACCCACTTTGCGGTCCGTGAGCGAGATTTTGTTTAATAAAGTGTGGTCACTGTTGCAGTGCGAGCAAAGGCCACAGGCCCAGTGTGTGCACAGCAAGATCCCACAACAACAGCAGCAGCAGCAACAATGTGAACCTGAATCAAATGGGACACAGTCCTCCCCAACACACCCCCAACACTCTCGCCTGCTGTGAGCCCCCTTCCCCACTCACTACCCTGTGTGTCTCATCCCAAATTCCCAGAAAGGGTTGAACTCCCTCTTAAAACGAAGCCAAACCCTTTTTAAAACACAATCTCTGTGGTGCTCTGGAAGATCCCAGAAGGTGCAGTTCGCTGTGTTGAGTGTGTTTTAATTTGGGAAGTGTTTATACAGAGGGAGAGTGAGGCAGAGAGGGGCTGAGGCTGTGAAATCCACCCCCCCCCCTTCGCCCCGGGACCCTCAGAATTGAATCATAACATGTAGGGCCACACGGGGGCTCAGTGGTTGGCGCTGCTGCCTCACAGCTCCAGGGACCCGGGTTCAATTCCCAGCTCGGGTCACTGTGATCCTGTGTCTCTTCCCCCACCCCCTCACTGCACCCCCACAAACCTCACCTCTTGCTGTCTTTTCCTGTTTTCCTCCTCACTCTCCCCCTCTCTCTCTCCCACTCCCTCCATCTTTCTCTCTCACTCCCTGTCTGCCTTTCTCTCTCTCTCCGTCCATCTTTCTCTCTCTCTCTCCCTCCATCTTTCTCTGTCTTTCTCTCTCTCTCCCTCACACTGTTTCTCTCTCTCTTTCTCCCTGCCTGTCTCTCTCTCTCTCTGTCTTTCCCCCTCTTTCTCTTTCTGTCTCTCTCTTTCTCTCAGAGACTGGGAATGCTGCAATCAGGATCCCACAGGGAGTCCCACACTGCAGGAGGACACCACCCACCCCCAGAGCCTCTGTCTCTATCCCCCTACCCCCCTCCACTCAGCCCCCGACACTCCCCACCCCTTCTCTGTTCCTCTCTCTACCCCACCCTCCTTCCCCTCCATCTTTTTATGTTTAAAATGTGGGGCACTGTCACGGTGCGGGGAATATGGGGAGGGGAGGAGGGGAGACAGAGAGCATGAGGGCACAGCAAGATCCCACACACAGTCTGAGCAGGGCCAGATACAAAGTGATTTTTAAATGAGGATTGGGGTAAAGTGAGTGGGAAATGAGGGAACCACACGTCTCCCTCTCTCTCCCTCCACACGAGAGACCCCCAGATCCTGTGTCTCTTCCCCCACCCCCTCACTGCACTCCCCCACAACCCTGACCTCTTGCTGCCCTTTCCTGCTTTTCCTCACTCTCCCGTCTCTGTCTCTCTCTCTCCCTTTCTCTCTCTCTCTCTTTCTCTCCCTCTCTGTCTTTCTCTCTCCCTTTCTTTCTCTCTGTCTCTCTCTAATATTGTTATGAAGCTGCATATAGGGTAAAACATCTGGTGTTTGACAAATGTAAATATTGAAAAGAAATGCTGAGAAAAACAAACCGAACCATCCAGCGTTGTGTCTTTAGAAAGCCTGTGTCTTTGTGCTGGGGATTTTAAACTGCAGAAAGCAGGGCTGCAGAAGACAACTTTACAACATTTGTGTCCAAAGCAGCAGCCAGAGTCCCAGCAGAGCAAAACAGGCTTTGAATTGGGTCAATGATTTTAAAACAAGCTCTCAAACACACACAACCAATTGCATTCAAATTGGAGCGTTGGTGACAGCCTCAAGCCACTCAAATTGCAGGAAAACTATGAGGAAATTCTGGGTATTTAAACCCGGGACAGGGGGAAATAACGGGGAGGGAGCGACCTTGCTGCCTCTTTAGATTGAAGGAGGGAGAGTCTGATACTGAATCCTGCAGTAATATATACAGCTTCATCACATCACCATCTAAATAGAAGCAGAAACCAACTCAGAAAGTATTCCAGACCCAAGCAGCAGAAGAAAGTTCACACTTCCAACAGACGCCTGGTATTATATTATTTGAGAGTGACTCTATTCTGTAATGATTTATTTCATTATTCCTGAGTGAGTCTTGTCATTGGAACAGCATTCTACTGGGGAGTTTATTCAGTTTGTTCATTGTTTTAATAAGGTTGTCACCCAGTCTAAATTAAAGACCTGTTAGTTGTTCCTGATACAGAGAGTGTCAGATCCTGCTTTAATTTACCAATTCCTCCGACAGCACAAAGCTGTGCGGGTTCGGTGGATTGGCCGTGTTAAATTGACCCTAGTGTCAGGGGGATTAGCAGGTTAAAAGTGTGGGGTCATGGGAATAGGGCCTGGTTGGGATTGTGGTCGGTACAGACTAGATGGGCCGAATGACCTCCTTCTGCACATCTGTCTAAAACCAGTAGCTTCCTCCTGTCTCACACACACTTAAGATTACGAGGCAAGGTGTATCTCTTTGGGGGGGTTACAAAATAGCGCAGAGGGAAACATCACCTCAGCGTGGTAACAATATTTATAATCCCACAATCACACCCCCACCCTCCCTTAGTCAATGAATGAATGATTCAAATGACAATGAAGGTAATTCTGCACAGCAAGATCCCACTGCCAGTCCCACGATGGAGGAGGGCAGCCCCAGACTCTGTGTCTCTTTCCCCCTGCCCCTCCTGAGACCCTCTCACACCCCTCCCCCCCCACACCCTCTCTGTTTAGCTCTCCCTCCATTTCTCTGTCTCTCTCTCTGCCTCCTCCGCCTCCCCAACATCTTTCCTGTTTAAAGTTCTGCTCACGGTCACAGTGCGAGGAATAGGGAGCCAGACCCACCTGTGTGCACAGCAAGATCCCACACACACAACCTGGTGAGGGCCAGATTAAATAAATGTTGTGGGTGAGGACTGCAGGAGAGTGTGTGGGAAATGGGATCCACTCCTCTCTCTCTCTCTCTCTCTCTTCCCAAATTAAATTGACAACAATTCACATTGGTGTTTTCTTAAACATTTTATTGAAAGATGAAATATGGACAGGAATGTCTGGGGAGAGAGAGAGAGGGGAGGGGTGCTGGGATTGGTCAGAACGCTGGAGAGACAGAGACAGGGAAATTCTATACCCACCCCCCATCCAAATAGAAATTCCTGGGAAAAGAGAGAGAGAAAAGAATCTGGAGTCACACAGCACAGAAACAGGCCCTTCGGCCCACCAGCTCCATGCTGGCCATCAAATCCCAATCTATCCTCCTCCCATTCCCCAGCACTTGCTCCAGAGCCTACGATGCCTCGGCGATTAAAGTGCTTGAATTTACCCGACCCCTTTTCAAGCTTTTTCCTTGAACCCACTTTGCGGTCCCTGGGCCAGATTTTGTTTGAAAATAAAAAGTGCGGTCGCTGTTGCAGTGCAGGCAAAGGCCACAGGCCCAGTGTGTGCACAGCAAGATCCCACAGCAGCAGCAGCAATGTGAACCTGAATCAGATGGGACACAGTCCTCCCCCCACCCCCCACTCTCTCGCCTGCTGTGAGCCCCCTTCCCCACTCACTACCCTGTGTGTGTGTGTGTGTCTGCATCATCCCAAATCTCCAGAAAGGCCGGAACTCCCTCTTAAAAGTAACCCTTTTTAAAACTAAAATCACTGTGGTGCACAGCAAGATCCCACAAAGTGCAGTCAGCGTTTTTTAAATTTGGGAATTGTTTATACAGAGTGAGGGAGCCAGAGAGGGGCTGAGACAGTGAAATCCCTCTCTCAGGACCCTCAGAATTAAACTGGAGACCCTGTCCCTCACTGAAACCCCCCCTCCCTCTAACAGCCTGTGTCTCTCCCCCTGCATCTAACCCACAACTCCAGCTGTTTCCATCCCTCCCTCTTCCTCTCTCTCCCTGCCTCTCTGTCTCCACCTGTTTCTGCTCGAGAAGAGACAGGGAGAGAGAGAACAGGGAGAGAGAGAGACGGGGAGAGACAGAGATAAAGCGAGAGAGACAGATATTTGATAATTAATTGTGTATGGTCGCATTATTGAGTGTGGTTTAATTTGGTGATTCTTTTATACAGAGAGGCAGAGAGAGAGGTGAAGACAGTGACATTCTCTCCCTGGCACCCTCGCAAGTTCAAAGACACAAAAGCTGCAGACACTCACACACAAACTGGGTTTGGTAAGTTTCCCAATCTCTGCAGCTTCCCATGTGGCCCAGGGTTTGAATTGAAATTTAAAAGCAGCTTGGAGACACTGCAGGATTTTTGAGTTGAGTTTCTCGCCCCCCCCCCCCCCACCCCGCCACCCTGTAAATATAAAATAGAAATTCCTGGATTACAATATTCCCTTGGACAGAGCAGAGGGAATGTGTGAGTGGTGTGTGTGTGTCTGAGACCTAGGCTGGATTTGGGAATATCTGCCTGCTGAAGAGGGTCAGTGAAACCATCCTGGCTGAATATCTCATCGCTAAAGAGTCACAGAGAGAGATATCTGAAAAATAAATGTGTTACTGAACCCACTCTGGATGCTCCCTCTATCTCTGTCTCTCTCAGTAACTTCATTGCAGTGTTAATGTAAGCCTTGTGACACTAGTAAATAAACTTTAAATCTTTCAACTTTAAAACCTCTGTCTCTTTCTGTCTCTCTCAGTAACTGCAGCGTTAATGTGAGCCTTACTTATGACACTAATAAACAAATTTTAAAACTTTAAACATCCTCTCTGTCTCTTTATCTCTATGTCTCTATCTCTGTCTCTGTGTGTCTCTCTCTCAGTAACTTCATTGCAGTGTTAATGTAAGCCTTACTTGTGACACTAATAATCAAACTTTAAAACTTTCAACTTTAAAAACTCTGTCTGTGTGTCTCTGTCTCAATTCAGACACTAGTTCAGTGCCAGGTTGAGAGGGGGTCAGTATTGAGCAGAATGGGAGGCAGTTTGATACAAAGTTTGCAGAAACTGCAGCGAGTGTTTGTAAACATGTTGGGTTTGTGGAAAGGTCAGTGTGTAACAAGCTGAGGGAAGGTGTTTCCACTTCACATGTGTCTACTTTTTGGCAATGGGAGTTACCTTTGCATCTACAGGGAGCTCTGAAGCCTCATGGCTTTCTGCCTGCCTCTGTTTGAACAGTTTAATATGTTTCAGCACTGAGACCTCTGGCCCTTGTTGGGAATATCAGTCTCCCAGAATACCAGTATACCTGACTGCCCACCTCCCCCCCGCCCGCCACCCCCAGCCCCCAACCCTGTGTGTGTGTTG